>NC_053156.1:975268-1012013 GCF_016835505.1 Polypterus senegalus | reverse complement strand
GACACCACAGGGGGGAAGCACTTTGGTAAAGAAAGAACTCTCGCAATGGTGGAAACCCACTTTTTAGAAACAAGTCCTTTTTATTTTTTGCTCTTACTTTTCTCTTTACATTTTCTTAAATGCACGCTGTGGTCTTTTATGCAGGAAAAGCATTATTTTATTTTATTCAAGAAGCATTATTATTTAGTATTTTTTTTTTTTTAGCTATTTTTTGAGCTCATGTACATCTACAGCTCTATGTTAATAAAAGTGCCAGCGTTACATTTGAGACATGTGGCCTTGACTCAGAACTTTTTAATTATTACTTTATGGGAAGAAAAAATATCGAGATATGATTTTGGTCCATATCGCCTAGCCCTAAATGGACTACAACAAAGAAATCCTGAAAACATGAAATTATTCTTAAATAACACACAGAGTTTCCAGTATCCACAGGCCAAGGCTGTTGTTGTGTTGTGAGACCCACTTGGTAATTCTTCCATGGCTAATCTGAGTTAACACTGAACAAGGAGTCAAAAAGTCAGTAATCACTGAGGCAAAGGTCACAGAGAGATGTGCAGACATTCCAGAAGTTCAAGGCACCCACTGTTAGGAAAATATTCAGTAAATAAAGAAAAGGCACGTCACCATTGAAAATTAAATTCAAGATGGCTGTCTTTTATTTAGACCAAGTAATGCAGCCCTGACGTGTGAGCAGCTGAGTTCTCCTTGGCTAAACTAAAGAGTTTTAACAAAATTGCATTACTTTATTTTTTATAAATGTTACTGGCAATGTGTGAAAGCAGGTAGGTGATGTTTTTAGGCAAAGCATGACATGTCTGTGTTGCTTTAATATGCAATATACTTTCTAGGCATTGTATGTAATACCTAGGCGTGATACAGAATCACAAATACTATTTCAGCAAGGCATTGCATAGAATGCCTAAGAAATATTTGAAACTTTGATAATATCATACTTTGACGTCCCATTTTCAGCATTCTATAGATTTCTAAGCATTCTGCACAATGCCTAAGTTCCACATTGACAGTAACATATATAACAGGTAGAATTTTTCAGCTACACCAATAAGCTCACAGATAAGTTTCTTTATAATATTCATTTATATATAATGTACCATTTGACATATTACAACAAATCTATCAAAACCCAAACAGACACAATGAGAACATGCAAGGCCCTCCACACACACTGACCCAGCTGGAGATTTGAGCACTGATGCCGTAACAATAAATGACAGTGCCAGTCACTACATAACAGTCTAGATAACAGGTATGAGGTTTGATTTGTGTGGAGATTTATTAAGTATTTGAAAGACTTTGAATAAGTATGCCTTTAATGTTTCATTATGACATTTCTAAAGTATATTTATAGTGGTGTAGGGCAGTGCTGGCCAATGTGCCCCAGTTAAAATCACATCTATGAATACGTGGATATTTTAAGTTCCAAATAAACAAGGTTAAGGTTTAATCTAATTGCTTAAAAGTGATTTATTGATGTATATTGGAATGTTTTGAAATATAAAGAAAAGCTTAGGAAGGATATTCATCTTAACAACGTTAATTCTTCCAGCTAGAGTGAGATGAAGGGTTGACCATCTATTCAAGTCTTGCTAATTTTTTCCATACAGACAGCAAAATTTTGATGATAAAGTGCTTTATGTTTACTTGTGATATTTACCCTAGGTATTTAAACTGATCAGCATTGACAAAAAGGAAGGTGTCCAATCTAATATTGTATGTTGAGAATTCACTGGAAAGAGACACTTTTATTCAGATTAATTCTGAGACCAGAGATCTTTTGAAATTCTGCAAGTGCTGTTAAGACTGCAGGCACAGTATTTTGTGGTCTGATATATACAGTACCATATCATCTGCATATACAGAAATTTTCTGTTCCAGTCCTTCTCTGATAATCCTCTTTATCTCATCAGCATTTTGACAGTGTATTGCCAGTGGTTCAATGGCAATGTAAATAGCAGTGGTGACAAGGGGCATCCTTGTCTGGTACCACATTCTAGTTTAAAGTAGTCTGAGCAAATGTTGTTGATACAAACTGAAGCTTTGGATTGGTATAAGCAGTTTGATCCATGCACAAATGTTCAGAGCAACCCTACAGAGACCTAAGGCAGAAGGTGGCATGGTCTCTCCAACTTTCAGTTTTATTACTTGGCAGAAGCATAAGCTATAAAAACCTTGACACAAATAGATGAACATACACTGGCTTGGTCCAGAATAGAAATAAAATCCTGCAGTACTTTTTATATTCACTGCTTTGAGCTCCCTATTAATGCAAGTCATCGCCAATATACTATAACCCAACTGTGCTTCACCTACTCAGAATATGGAACCAATGTAGAAAGCATTTTAAGATGGAGAATCTTTTATCTGTGGCAACCTCTGCATGAGAACCACCTCTTTCAACCCTCACAAACAAATGCATTTTTTAATATCTAGAAAACATTTGGGATTAAATTGTTTAGAGATCTTTATAGACAACATCTTTGCATCCTATGAACAATTACATTCCAAATTTAACTTTCCAGCAAACATTTCTTTCACTATCTTCATATTAGAAACTGTTAAACAGAACCGCCTGATTTTCCCCATCTCCCACCTTCCTCATGGTGGAAAAATATTGCTCAGTTTCAAGGACTCAGGCAGCATTTGTGTAATATAAAACTAGCAACCCGCACATATACCCATAATCAGGCCGGTTTTTTAATATTTTACACACATAGAAAATTTAACATTTGAAAAATCGGTAATGTAATAAATCAGCAAGAAAAGCAACATTGTAACAATGCACGGAACGAACCAACACACAATCGTCCGTCGGGCGGCGAAACGAGGTGGGAGGGGTGTGCAAGTGGGGAGGAGCATCTAAAAAGGATGCTTGTTGCAGATGTGGAATTGCTTTTATGTAGCGGTACAACACTTTTGCTATGCTGCACGGGTCGAGCGCCAGAATCAAACTCGTTTTTTAAAGACTGCTCACTTGCTAGTGTTATAACCTCAGTTGTAAAGGATGTTTTAATGATCCCAAGGATACCCTCAAACAGTTTTACACGCTGCATATGGCATTCACCCCTGAGAAACATGCCTCTATTAACAGTCAACGGTGGAGGGGTGTGTACTAGTGATGGGCGAGGAAGCCTCACGAGCATCAAAACGCTTTAAGCAATTGTCGGAAATCGTATCGAAGCTTCGCAAGCATTTGACACTCACCTCTAGTGACCCCTCCTGGCCATTTTCATACATTACACAAACTCATGATCCACTTCAATGACGCCTGTTATAACTCTATTGCTTTTATTTTTTCGCAAGTACAGACTGACAATGAAGAGAAGGGTCCAGCAACTTCTAGGGGTCTGATGTCTAAAAATATAAATATATATATATAACTAACGCCGACAGAATGCACTATACGATAGCAAAAAGTAAACAAATAAGACGCCTCACTCATGGATTCCCGGCTCTTTCAATTAGTATTTACTTTGCACTGTATCATTATAATCGCTTCCTGTTATAGTATAGAATTAACCTTCATATTTCTTGAGATCACATTTAATAGCCTTAAATGTTTTGGTTTGACTTAATTAAAATGGAGATAGACGAGAAAATAAAGGTTTATCCCCTGTACTTTGCCATGATATAGGTTTAAGACATTTGAGAAAGAAAAGGTGAAATCCTTAAATCAGTTGTTATTATTCATCAAGTATTGAAATATTTCATTTATTAATACTTTACAATATTTTGTGAACGAAGCCAAAAATTATACAAAAAATTGCATCAATGCTTCAACTAATTAAGGTGGTTGTCTTCAAATTGTGAGCAAAATTACCAATAATAAAAAAATGATCAAAATTGAAATCTTTAAACAATTTGAACTAAATAATTTTGAGAGATACTGTGGAAGGATTGCATAAGAGATCTGTTCGAATCACCAAAATCGCATCAAAAGCTATGTCTAATTGCGGATGGCAGCTCACGTGATTTACATTAATCCATTTCTATTCATTGCCATTTGACGTCCATGAACCCTCCATTGAATAAGGCAGTGGTTCTCAACCTGTGGAAGCTAAGTAACAAAAGGGGGCAAGATGTGAAAAAATCTGTGGGAACCAAAACAAATTAGCTTAAACTACATTCTGATAATAGAACAATTAATACTGTATAGAGTTAGATAAATGTTGATAAAAGTAAGTAGGTATAATCAAATATGCATCTACATTTCAAAAATGTTAGGGTGCATTAAAACTGTTATGAAATCATCGGCAAATACTTAAAGGTTGAGAAACGCTGGAATAAGGTGATAACAAAGCCACTGTGGTAGATCAGGTTGAATTGCTCTGCTGCACCAAACATTCAAAGGTGTCAATCCGAGCAATCAGAGAGGCTGAGAGACATGGCGCAGATCAGTCACCGCACACAGACACACACGGACACTCCAATGTGAGCAGTGCATATCAAGGTCGCATTAAAGATTGAGTGCTGAGGCAACAAAAAGCAGCGGATAAAACATCTGGACCTGCTTTGAAAAACATTTGCTTTTAACAGCAGCATCCTCCTCGTGAACACATCTTCAAGGTCCGAACAGGCGATCAGTAAAAGTTTTTAGTCACAGCAGTACAATAAAAACATTTCCTAAAACATATAGTTGTCCAGTCTGTATCATTCCTAAGCAATCTTCCAGTAATAGAGGCGAACCCCAAAGTTACTAACACATTAACACTCAAAGTAAGAACACATTCCACCTTATCAATTTAATATTTAAAATTTAAACCGCTAAACCCGCCATCAACAACTACAAAAACAGTTGAAATCGTTACTCAAATATTTTTTTGTTATAGACATAAAACAAGATGACATTTCCATTTGATATATCTTTACTAGTCTTCTCTGCTGCGCCCGGTCCACGCTGGAATTTGCTGTTTAAAAAAAAAAAGAAAATCAGACTCTTTTGGGTCATAATTCATAGTGGGTGGACGGGGACCCAACCCACGATGCTTTATTATGAAGCGATAACGCTACCACTGAAACTACTACTATTTTCAGGAGAGTGGTATATAATGTATGTTTTTTAATGTATACATGTATGTATGTAGTGAAGACAAACAATTATATATAGATGTATACTATATGACATACCTTCAGTGTTGCATGAAAACGTTGAGAGGCGAAGAAATGGATATTTAGGAGAGTATTATAGTGAGAGATGGTCCACCCTTTAGCTAAAGCTCTCTTTGAGCATTCAAAAGTCGGCGTTGTTGATGCTAATTTATAATTTTATTTTATGCCCAACGATTATCGGCACGATCATTTAACATGGATTGATCATCTACAAACTTTCATTTCAATGGGAATTCTGTTGAGTTTTTAACTCTGTTGATGCCATATGTACTTCAAACGGGAGCTCATGAATAAATAATGAGTCAAAGCTTTGCAGAGTACTGAGATTGCGCCATGACGGGCTTTGAACGGGCTTGGAAGCCTCAGATATGCGTACTACTGAGATGACAGGGCTACTGAAGCCCAGACATGCGTAGTACTGAGATTGATCATGAAGGGCTTCGAGCAGACATGGTCACTGGTTACTGAATCTTTGTGAAGCCTCAGCACATGAAAGGCATTGACCTCTATATTTTGAGAGTCTATCTGACACTTAACCTCTAGTTATATTTTGTAATTCGTATTGACATTAAACATTTCAGTTGATATAGTTAAGCTCACAATTCAGGTAGTTGCTGAGAATTACACTATTGTTCTTTGGATTGCTGTGATTTCTGTCTGATACATAGTGTCAAAGATATAGTGTCATATATTAACTTTATATATATGAAAAGATTAGGTAAATCGTCAACCTTTTTATGGAACACTTAATTTTGTTCAAAACCGTGCGCATATAGTATACATCTATAAATATAATTTTTCTCTTCATTAGAGAATACAACAATGATACTCGTATCAATTAAAACCATTTTAACGCGTATGTCAAACAACATATTTCATCCACCGCGTAAGAACAGTAGTAGTAGTTCAGCAGTGCAGAGCTCGTAATTATCCGGATTAGGTGGCTCAGTGGTGTTGTCGCTCAGGTTCGCTGATCCTCCTCTTGTGAAAGTTTTTTCTATTCCTCCATTTAACAAGTCTTGGACGGATAGCGTTGTAATAGAGCTGTCGAGGAAGCGTTGGGCATCGAAGTTGGGCAGGTGGCACGCCCTAATTATATTGTGTGTGTAAAGAGTTTCACTGTAAAACGTAATAAACTTCTATATTTGTGTGTTTGGAGACCCTGGTGTTTATGAATTTGTATTGTAGAAAACAAACTACTGCAGCATGCCTAAATGTGTCTTTTTCGTTTCAGATCGCTTATACGGCACTTCCAACTGGGACAATTCGCTATAAACAGTTTCAGCCAACCAGCTTCTAAATATGCAGAGTGACAGTGTGAACCTTTATTGTTTGGCGCAGCATCTTCTGCTTCAGTCAGTCAATTGTCCTGTTAGATCATTTACTATTAGTACTGCTTGAGCACGTATAGTCAACAGGTGGCCTACGAGTTCTTAAATCGATATTGAAATGCACACACAAGTCTCCTAAATTATTTATTGAAATGCCTACATTTACAGTGTCCGCTTTAGAAGTCGTAGTTTTACTTGTTCTCTATTAGGAATTATAATTTCTCAGTGTCACATATTATTCACATTACCTGAGTCCTGTATCATTGAGATTCTATTTTATATTCTGTATATGCAAACTTTTTAAAAGGAGCGTAATTGAACTGACTATAGCAGACTTGTATCTTCTTAAAATGACTTTATTGATTTGATATTGACAATTAATCATAAGGTCAAAAATCAATGATTTGAGTTTGTATGGACTGGCTGCTTGTTTCTTTTTCGTGACATCGTGGCAGTTGAGAGTCAAGCCACGCTAACATTGCATTCTGTCCTAAAATGACAGCTATTACTTTTTATATTTCCTAAAGGCTTATGTGTCTCAATTTTTGAGAATGATTATAAACATATTACCTATGTTCATTTCCATGTAGATATGTAACGTTTGGTGAGTATAAATAAAGTAACAACACATATAATAGTTATGTTGCATTGTTTATGATTAACAAAATCATCGCTTATCTGAAATGTCTCTACTTATACAGTTGATGGTTCCACTTCTGAAGGTGTACATTGTCGGTATTCTCCATTGCATTTGCCCCGAAATGTAACGTAGCCAGTGTAACTGAGGGATGGCAGACGAGCTCACGTGAATGGGTGACAAGGCACATTCTCATCCTGATGCCCAGGCTTTGTCATAAATATTCCCATCTTGTGCTTTGTCTCGTTCCTGCAAGTTTATATTATTATTGGACACGTATGTAGAGGAAATGTTTTTATTTTATGTCTATGAAAGGAAGGACGGTAAAGCCTTGAATGAAACTGAGTGTTGATGCTTTGGGTAACAAGACAGGTTAGGCAGAGAACATTGAATGTGACATTGATCGTGGGGGATTATGTAACTGGAAGATGGTTTAAGAATACAGAAATGACAAAAGCTTAGTCTTCAATAATTATATTTACGCCAATTATTTACTTTGCAGCTGCACTTCGGAGGATTACTTATTTACCCCAGCGCAGCCTTTGATAAGATGAATTCACAAGTAAGGATGTTGCTGACAAAGTCAGATTCTTTTAGAAAGTTTGGCTCCAGATGTGCTTATCCAGCTGCTCCTTCTTATCAGTACTTGAGTGATCTTTACGCTCACCTCTGGATGAATTCGCAAAGTTTCTTTTACAACTTTTTGTCTCATGTACCAGAAATCCTGAGGCATTCTTAAAATTGCAGAAGACACTGTTGATGGTGCTGATTCTGTTTTAAAGACAGTGTGATTAGTTATGCAGAACACGCTTTTACTCACATTGCTTTTTGGAAATCAATAATACAAATCAGCAAGATCTGGGAATCACTGAATAGTAAAAACGTTTAATGAGGAAATGTCTTGTGCATATACTGGTGTAATGACCACGCCGGGCTTTAGTGAAGCATTTCTTAGTCTCTGTGATATGATGACATGGGTAGAATAGATTCTGGATTGTTATAATACCAACCTTACGCAAAATATGCTCATCGATCTTGTTACAGATCGTGGTGGACACGATTCCACACTCAGGAAAAAGGTGCCCTGTAAATCGCTCATATGTCTCCAAAATATATTTGTTAACTTTCAGACAAGTACTCACTTAACTGTTTTATACAAAATCCTTATTTCAACATATGCGAGCACCAACTAGATTTGAACTCGGTAGCGTATTTTATCAATCATAGCACAGACAAGTGCATTTTACGCTTTGAGCCCAAGCACTTTAGTTGACTAGCTACTGACCAAATTGACTGTGACTGCGCATATATCAATGACGCCATTACGCAGCGTACTGAAAATCACATAGTCGGGCGATTTGAAGAAGCCTCGCGTGCTTCGTAGCTCGACACAGTGTCGAAACCTGAGATCGAGCGCCCATCACTAGTGTGTACAAAGGGTAGGGACGAAACAGTGGGTGTGTAGGAGTCGCACCAGTGGCAAATCCACGGTTTGCAGCCGAATGGTTCAACGGCACCACGCCTGAACACGCTTAATCTCAAGCATAATTATTTATTGAATGGTAAACACTTCTGGAAAACAGTTGTCTAAAACGAGTTGGTGTGAGAATACAACAGTAAGTGAATAAAAAGATGGAACTCCAGAGAGAGCAAAATACAATACAATAGTGAACCCGGCATAACAAACGGCATAATTATTTATTGATGGTTGAACACTTGGAAAGACACAGGGACACCCTCGCAAACTGTTCTACACGCCACATACAGCGAATCACACCCGCGACATGATTTTCCTAGATGGTCCTGTCGATCCACCTCTAACTCGAAGCATACACACTGCCTGCTCATGTGCCCGGGTCGCAAGAGAAACTCACGGAGAGCTGCCCACCAGCTGCCTGTGTGTGTGCCTCTGTCTGTCTGTGGCGCGCTTTCTCTGCGCTGCCTCTGTGTGAATCGGTCAGGTACGAGAAGGTCAGCTGCTGACAGAGCATCTCGACTGTTGCAGGCCTGCATTGGTGAAGCAGGTGAGACGGTAATGAAACAGAGGCACAGGGCTTATTGGTTTTAAAGACTGATTCCTTCATTTTGCTTTAACCTCAGTTTTAAGGATTGTTTTAAGGATCCCATGGGATACCCCTCGCAAACCGCTTTCACACGCTGCATATGGATTCACCTCCGTGAGAAACATGCCTCTATGAACAGTCAACGAGCTCGGAGGTACATGACATTAACCTGACCTGCACTGCATGTGGCCTCTACGACGGGACGAACATAAATGACGCCATTTTTTCTGTGTCGTCGTCCCGAGTTGGTGGGCGTGGCCCTGCAAGTTTTTTGTCATATCCAATGGTCTTGAGTTGGTGCGTGGCTCCTGTGTGCGCCATAGGTGTCTCACTTGTCAGCGCTTAGTGAATCCACGCCCTTCCGGGATGCTTTCCATAGTTGTCTTGCCTTAGTGAATTATATATATAGATTATTTTACAGTCTCTCCCTTTCAAAGATCCAAGAGGACAGGGAAAAGGATTTCTACCAACATATCAAAAAGATTGGGAGGTAGCAATGCAGAGAATTCACTCAAGCTCCATATGCAAAGCATACAATTATTCAACCCAAAATTATATATCGAGTACATCTGTCTCACTTAAACTGTCTAAAATGTTTCCAGGCGATCTAACCTCGAATGTTGTAATCAAGTCCCAGCCTCACTGGGTCACATGTTTTGGGCCTGCCAAATTAACATTATTCTGGACCAAAATTTTAAGTGCCTTTCAGACAGCCTTGGAGTCACAATCCCTCCTAACCCATTTGGTGTTTGGTTGGCTTACAGAGGGGCTTATAGTGGAGAAGGACAAACAAACTGTGATTGCCTTTACTACACTATTGGCATGCAGACTTATCTTGCTAAACTGGAAGAATCCTAACTCTCCTCTGTTAAGTCAGTGGAAACTGATGTTTATATTATTTGAAACTGGAAAAATCAAATTCTCACTTAGAGGATCTGTGCAGAACGTTTTCAAAACCTGTCAGGATCTGTTCAATAACATTTAGAATAAGCTCTTAAAACACTGAGGAAGTAGATTCTCTCCTCATTTCTTTTTCTTCTCCATTTATCTTAATCCACCTGTTAAACTCATCAATTTATTTAATTTTAAAGCTTAAGTTTTATTCCGTTGGCATGCTCTTTTCTCAGGGCTGGGGTTGATTTGTTTCAAATCCTATTTTTGTAAAAATTGATGAATTTGTATGGAATGATTACAATAAAATCAATAAAATTATAAAATAAAAATCACATCTAATTGTAATGAGTGGCCTTTGTATGTGTGGGCAGGTGAGGTTGGGAGAGTTGTTTTATATTCATACTGTAAATTTTACCTGGAGCCTAACCATTACCAAACGAGGGGGTTTGGGCCCATTATGTTTTTTGGTGGAATCTCCTGCAGTTTTTAATAAATTCGGGTCACCTGGTCCCTCTTTTTTTTAAATCATCTATTTTTGTCCGGGGTTAAAGAATAAAAATTTTCCTGCCGAATGGTATCCCCTGATACTAAAGATCGTTATCAAAAGTTGTTTGAAGATATAGCTTTGCCAATTTTTAAATTTTCACAGAAACGAGAATAAAGTAGAATCTGAAAAAACCTTTAAAACATTTGATCTCTATTGTTTACGTGAAAAAATGGCAGGCCCCGCCCCATTACAACCGGTCTTTGGCCATTCCATTTGGGGGATGCTTTATGATTTCCCCAGGATCAGCTTGTCCCAGGTAATGTGTAATTGGAAAAAACTCGTTTAAAACATAGAAATTGAAGAAAAGGACAAACCGCAGTTGTTTTGTAAATTGGGGTTGCAATTTTTTTGGGTTTAGGGGAAAAAAATTTTGGGGAAAAGAAAAGCTTTGTTTCACCCACCCTTTTTTAATTAAGTCCAAAATTTGCAACTAACCTATTAATTTTTAAAAAAGGTCTTTTTTTCCTTTTTTTTCTTTTTGGTTTTGGGAAAATTTAATTTCTTTTTTTTTTCCTTTAAATTAAAAAAAAAACTTTTACCAATATGGGGCTTTCATCAAAGATGGGGCCCAAAAACTTGCGTCCATTTTGTGCCAAACACCCAAAAAAAATCCTTCATTCAAAAGCTTCTTTAAAAAAAAATGAAAAAACAAGGAAAATCAAACCCATGTAAGGCCGAGGGGGACCCAACGTGGGCACAAAAAAAGGGGGTTTGAAGGGCCAAAATTTTATGACCAAAACCCAAAACATGTTTTGTCTTCCAATACCTGCTTCTTTAAAAGCCTGGGGGAAAAAAACTCCTCAAGGAAACTGAAAACCCCCCAACAGAAAAATCAAACTATTATTTTTAAATAATATACATTTTTTTTTAATTTGGGAAACATTTTAAAGGAATAAGACTGAGGATAATACAAAAAAAAGGTTAGTAAAGGGGAAAAAGCCAAAAACTAGATAGAGATAAAAAGACCAACAATATTAAAATTTGGAAGAAAAAAGAAAAGGGGGAGAAAACATCAAAACCAAGATCTCAGTAATGACTCCCAAATTTGGGTTATTAAGTATTTTGGACTCTTTGTTTTTTTTAGGATGAAAAAAAAAGTCAAAAATCAAAAGGGGTTTCAAATTTAAAAAAACTAAATCATGCAACCAATTGGCATTTTTTTTATTGTCTGAAAAAAAAATTCTGCAGTTTCTTTAGGGCCCCAGGTGGTCGAACCACCAGGCTTGCTTTACAAAAGTGTCCCTTTTTACAATTTGTTTGGCAATGGCGGGCATTTTGGGGGGATGGGAAAGAAAAAATCCTTTAAATGGGTGCCTTTGTCCCGGGGGGTTTTGAAGTGTTATTTTGGACACACCCACTCACTCATTCAATAGGAGTATCAAGAATTTTCCTGAGGACAAGAGGGTGCCCAAACAAAAGTGCTAATAAAAAGTGTGTCCGGCGCTATTTACAATAACACTGCAAAGACATTTTAATAAAAGGTACTATAATCAATGCTGAAATATAATATATACAATTGTTAATACAGAATATTGTAAACAGAAATTTTTTTGCTTCCACGGGGGTGACACTCTGGAGTAAGTCCGATTGGAAAAAAGAACGGGTTAAAATCCCGCTTCCGGGATTCCGGAGACCCCCTCTAGTGACAAGCCCAAGGCACTCAAAAAAACACATCACTGGGGGGAAGTTTCCCTGGTTTAAAAGGTCGGGGGGTTCAGCAAACCTGAAAAAAAGTCCCCCAAAGAAAAGCGGGGGCCCCCGAATTTTTCATTACCAAATTTTAAGCACACAATGAGTCATCCTAGAAACAATGTCACATATGAAAGTTTCAGGCGGGGGCGGCATCAGGTTTGGGGCGATTTGATGGAGCTCGGGCCCCATGGTGTTTGACAGAGATGTTTCAAAAGCAAATCAACTCACATCATTCGGGAAATTAAAAGCATCGAAGAAAAAACCAATTTAGCCATTTTTGGCAAAGGATCACTGGATTTCCCAAAAGAAGGTGAAGGCTAAAAAATTAAATCACTTTCATGGAAATTCTATATTTGGAATTTCCCAGTTGACTATTTAAACCCTAGAGGGACAAATGCCCACTTTCCTGGGTGAAGATGGGGCATGCAGTCCCCTCCTGTGTGGTTTCCCCCCCCCTCTGTGGACCCACCCTGCCAGGCTGTGGGATAAACGCCGGGTTTCCCCCAGGCGAGTCTCTGGACTTTTACAAGGCGTGGGATGTGGTTATCTTTTAACAAGTTCATGTCAAAAGCTTCTACAAAAAAAAGAAAATAGTAAATTAAAACTCTGTTTGGGGGAGATAAAGCGTATTTTAAAAAGAGGATTGCTCATTTTCCATCAATTGGGGGGGAAACCCAAAATGAACTGCATGGTGTTTTCCCCCGGTTTTCACCATTCAGTCAGAAAAAGTTAGAGGGCTGTGTCACTGCAGGGGAAAAGGGTGATTGAGGCCCTGATTAATGGTATAAAGACAGCAATTTTCACTTCTAACTGGAAGGTTTGATAGAATAGACCTTTTGTTTTTACAGCCAAAACATTAATACATTGTGACTTTAACAACTTTTAAGAAAAAAAAGAAAAAAGTTTAATCACAATGGAAAATTAAATCTAAAACAAAGTGGTGTTAGAACCATATGATGAACAATATATGGGTATTTTCCCGGATGGACTTTCAAAATCAGAAAAGACAACTTTTTCTTGATTTTGAAGTAAAATAAAAGAAAAAGAAAGTTTGTGGTTACTACAGGCCTTTTGGGGAGACAGAAGCGGCATTTCAGTTCTTTTGGGTAAAAGGGGGTCTGTTCAGACTTTGAGCCTTTTAACCCGATCCCCCAAAAGTTTAAAAACTGGTCAGACGAAATAGAATTTACCTCCCACCTCATGGATCCAACGAGACATTAAAGTACCGGGATTTCCCAAAGCACTGAGGGCGTGGAGGCCCAAATGCGGGGCCGAAAATTTTTCCCGGAAGGTTTTCCCAGAGGTCTCCAATGGCGTGAGTTTGCAGCCATCTCAGGCTGGAGAGGCCCTCCTAGTAAGTCATCTCTGGAACCCTGGAGACCAGGTATGGTTTTAAACTACATTGATGACTTTTGGTTGCTGGAAAACTTTATTTTATATGGGACCCAATAGTAAAGGTTTTTAAAAACAGGGGGATGGGGGGATGTCCCCTATATATGACTAAAAAATTAAAAAATGCTGGTTATTCAAGGATGAGCTTATGTGATCTCTATATTTAAAAGAATATACAGTCAGCTAGTTGTAACTAATATTGTCGTTTGCTTTATGGGGTTGATCATGGTGTTTAGTCAAAAAGCTCAGCCTTTTTTATGGTTGGGGTTAGAGTTTGATGATTTAAAAAAGAAGAAAGGGGTGAGGACATGTATAAACTATAAAAAAAGATGTTAAACACAATGGAGATCTGGAGTGTGTTTGAGAGGAATCCCAGTCAAAGGAACACAAAAAATGAGGAGTGCAGTGAAGGGCAAGGGGGCCCCCCAAATGATTGTAAAGGGGGAGAGCCACTGGCTTTGTTTAAGTTTACCCAAACCTTTCAAGTAAGTTGGGAAGAATGAAGTTTTGAAGCTTTTTCTTTTTTTCTTCTTAAAATTTTTTTTTTATCTATTAATTTTTATTTATTTAAAAAAAAGGGACCTTGTCCATTTATTTTTACAAATTGAATGCCCTGGCATGACCAGAAAATGATCCCATTTTTTAGTCCTTTGGGATTAATGGGGGGGGTTCTTCTGTTTGGTTTTCCCCTTTTTCGATTAGTTTTTACAAAAAGGGATCATCACATTTAAAATAACATTCTAAAAAAACGGAATCAGACGTATTTAGAAGTTAAAAAATTTAAAAAATGAAAACAAAAAACAAACTGCAAACAAGGATTCAAATGAACAGTAAACCCTCACTACCCAACTCGTTTGTTTTATTCATTTTATTTCAAATGCTTTCTAGTTTGGATGAAAGGGGCACAAGCAATCCATCTTTACAGGCAATGGAGCTTTTTTAAAAACCCTTTGATTTATTTTTGGAAAAATTATGGGGATGGGACTGGTGGGTTTTTTGACTGAATGGGCGTTTTTGCCCAAACCCTTCTGATGTTCTCAAAAAACCTCATTGACCAAACCCCAATTATTTGATGTCCCTAAAAAAAGGGAAAATCTACATTTCCATCACCACACCCCGGGTTTTGGACCAAACGTACTCCTCTGATTTTTAGATGTGCTTTGTCCATTGACACACGACCTCCGTGATAGACCTACTGTATTTTAAACAACAGATGTACCTCAAAAAATCGGTCTCTTTGGCTTTGGTGTTTAATGGAAAGATTTTCCCACAGTGAATGAAAAAACCGTTAGTGAACGCGGCAATGAAAGTCGGGGTTCTTCGGGCAAACAGAAAAGTGAGTGATATTACAGCACAACCTGAGCCAAACCTAACACCATAACTTCCGTATGAAACTGATTTAAACCCCTTTTTTAAAAGTGGTTCTGAAATAAGGCCCAACTTTTCTAAAAAACCCAACAAATTTTTTTTGTTAACCGTAGGGTTTACATCCAGAAATGAAAAACCCCAAACTTGACTTTTTTGGGACTCATTGGTAAAAGCCAGGGGGAAACTGGATAGGTGGGATTCGGAAAGGAGAAGGCTGGGGGGCCCTTTGGGGGGTTCATGCAATAAAAAAAAGGTTTCTCGTATATCACTACACATCTGGGTGGGACGGGGCCATAAGCGATCAGCCTTCAGGGCGGGTCCCGACGCTGATTAAAAACGTATGGCCCAATTTTAAAACCCTTTAATGATACTCTTTCCTTATGAATTCCCTTTAAAAAAATTTTTAAACACTTCAATCATGTACCATTTCCTTCGAAATAACTTAAAGTCAAACTTTTCCAAATGCGAAATTTTTTTTCCTTTTTTTTGCTTTGATGCCTTTGTTTTGTTATTTGTTTGACTGAACAATTTGTAACACGAGTTGTGCATTACTGTCTTCTTTTTTCTTCTTTTTTTTTTGGCTGAGTAGTACCGGCACTTCTGTTAAATTTCAAAAAAAGATTTATGAAAAACCCCCCCCTTTCCCCTTGATGGGGTTTGGGAAAAACCCGTTTCTCGAATTGGTGGATTTGAAGGATGGCCCCCCCTTTTGGTGGATTGATGAATGACCACCTGCCCCCACCCACTGTCTAACCCCCCCTCCACCTGTTTGGGTGGTTTAAATGATTCCCCCACGCCCCACCTCGCCCCCCACCTGCCGGCCAACTGTTGGGGGCCCCACTTCCTCCCCTTTTTTTTTATCATTTGAAAAAGCATCCCCGGGAAATTTCAAGCAGAAAATGGTTTAAGAAAAAAAGCTGCCTGTTTTTTTAAGCTCCTGATCTCTTTCTTTTTACACACTTGACACATGAGCTCAAAGCTGACAGGCTTCGCCCGAACAACATCTGTGTGCAACCCCTCCCCCCCATGCTGCCCCAGCCCCGGGGGCCCCCAACTACTCTGTGTGATGGGTGGGTCTTTTAAATTTAAAAGGTTTTTGGCTTACGTAAAGCCCAAAATAACTAGATTGATATAAGCCTTGAAAAAAATTCCCCGAAAAATAAAACAGCAATTCCCCTTTTAAATACGTTTGTATTATAAAATATCTATCCTTGGCTGTATAATTATAAAAATTAATATAATTATAATTTGTATAAAATGATCTAAAACAATCCTTTTTCGTCCCCCAATTTTAAATAACGTAGCTAAGGTTTCACATTGTTGAAGAAAGGGTTTAACTTTCAAAAAGTTAAATTTTAGACACACCTCGAGTAAACAAGCAGCTTGATATTGTTCGCGCAATACCTTAAACAGCCAGATTTTTGATAATTGACAAAAGGCTTTAAAGTTTAAAATACCATTTTTTAAAAACGGGGGACATTTTCGATTTTTCCCAAAACATGGGGCCCCATAAAACAAAAAAGAAGGGTTTTGGCCTACAGGGCATATTCACACTTATTGTTGGTCGTAAACTTCTGAACCAGAGTTTTCCCCCAAAAGGTTTTAAACATCAGTGACGTTGGGATTTTTTTTTTAGTTATCTAAATTGTGATTTTTCAAATTAAAGGACTGGTGCCTATATTTTTTTTTTTTAAAACGGGGTAATCCATTAATTAGTTTTTTAACCCTGGAAATTCAAACAGGGCCTCCCTCTGGAATATTGGAGTGGTTTAAACCCAAAGGCCGGTTTTCGCCTGACATAATAAGATGTCAGTATTCAACACACAAAAGGGGGCCCTTGTTAAAATGAGTATTTTAAAAGACTCTCACTGTAGCGTTTCTCGGGGGATCCCCTTTTTTTTTAAAGTCGGGGGGTACGAAACTTTTTTACTTTAAAAACTCTCTTTGGGGTCCCTTTTTGGGAGACAGACCCCAGGGCTGAAAGGGACCAGGAGTTTAAAACGGCGAGTGTTTAAATGACAAAAGAATTTTGGTTTTATTCTTTGAAAAGGAAAGAATTATTTTACAGACTAGTAGTCCCAAAGCCCTGATGATTTTTTAGACGTACAATTTATTGTTGAATAATTAAATAAATTTTAATAATGCAATTCACATTAGCCTGTTATTGTTAGAAATTCTTGGGTTTGTTTTCCCTTTGACCCAGAAAGAAATTAAATATTGGAGTTTAGAATAGAATGACTGGTAGTCTTGATGGAAAGGACTTTTGGGAAAAAAAATTTAAAATAAAAAATAATTATGGAAGTAAAACCACATAAAAAAGGGGAGTTAAAAAGGGGAGTTATTACAATTTAAAAAACTGCTGGTAAAAACATTGATAGGTGACAAAACCAGATGGAAGAAACCGAAATAAAAAAAAGTTTTTGACTTCAGTCGGGAATAGTCGAATATGTTTTAAAAGGGTTTAAATTTTTTTAAAAAAAACAAAAGGGAAATTAAAAATTTAAATATTAAAACTGAATAAAACAAAATAATTTAAGATATAAATTGGGGTTAAGTATTATAAACCCGGGGATCTTTTTTATGGGTTTTTTTTAATTTTGTATGCGTTTTTTTTAACCTTTTGACAGAAACCCCTGGACAGGGAAATATACCATATATATTTAAAATGAACAGTGCCGACATGCATAATGATATAATCTAAGATATTTTAGAATATGGACCTATATTTCCTTTTCTAAAACAAGGGTCTCCATTTAATTTAACTTTCTAAGGGGTTTTTTGGATATTGTACAGGAGAGTGCAAAGATTCTATAATATGTTTCCTTTTAAAGGGAATAGGGGGAATATAGTGCATATTCCAATGTTAACCAATCATAGTATTTTATGTTAAAATTCACCTATGATTTTCAGAAAGAGGGGACAAGTCCTTTGTGTTCTGTATTCTTTTTTCTGTAAAATATTCACAATGACCATACCCCCGGACCTTAGGTTTTTTTATGAGAAGTACTTTCACGAACCTAATAAGAAACCCATCAAACTGCTCTTGACACAAAACAGGGTCAAGCAGGGGGGTGGGGGCGGGATAGTCTGGGTGGGGCATCCCCACAAGTTTAACCCCTGGCCCAACGGGGGTATGGGTGGGAGTTTTTTGCCCCCCCAAAGCTGGGATTTGCGGCTAAAAAAAAAATTTTTTTCATATAACCCCCCATCCTCTTTGAAAAGAAATTAGGGTTGGGGTTTTAAAAAAATCAAATGGTTTTTTTGGTAATTTTCAAAACTAATAAATTAAAGTTTTTTACCAATCATTTCAAAACATAATTTACAACTAAACAGCATGTTTAAAAAGCAGACAAAACATATGATATCCCAGTACAATCAGTTCAGACATTTCATCTGTTTTTTTCCATGTCATTTTCCCCCAAAAAAACCCAAAAGGTCCATCAGACCTATAGGTCCAAAAAAATGGTGTTTAAGAAAACCTCAGCAATTTCATTTTTTTTTTGATTAAGTCACATCCATGTTATGAAAGGCTTTCGTGACTTTTAATAGAATGTTCTTTTTGGGGTCGTAAACAGCTTTTTTGTAAAAATGCGAATCAAAGGAAAAGGCAGAAAGATGTTGAAGCACCCCAAGTCTTTATGACCAGGCCCCTGAGCCCAGTTTTTGGAAAAGCAGACACCCGCTTCTGACTAAAATTTTTTTGGCTGGTCAACCAAAAACAGGGGGGTCAAACAAATTAGGTTGTCCTTGGTTGATCTATTAAACCCCCCACAGGTACTTTTGGTCCAATCAACTATTATATCCACATACCCATCAAACTCGGCCCAGCTTCAGAGCCTTTCAAATGTTTCCCCCGGGGGTCTGTGTTGTTAAAGGTCCATCCCCAAATCCACACCTTGGGTGATTTTTTCCCAAAGCAAGACCCTCTACCAGTTCGCCATGGCCTCTTCTTGTTGCATGGCCTGTGGTATCTCCCCCAGCTCCTGTTAGGTTCCCAGAACATCATTGAGTACAAACATGTCAGGTACGGCTGTTCCCCAGGAGATTTCCGACCAGTACATATACCGGGGCAGGTAACAGAGGCTCAGGCCTGGATTCCGGTCAGTTAAGGCATGAAGGCCCGGGAAAAAGGCTGGTCGGGAGGCAAGCTGTTAGGCATTTTTAGTGCCAGATAAAATTTAAAAATTAACATAATGAATTAGCATAAACTAAAAATTTTCATGTTTTCCCCAATCTTTAAACCCGGGGAACTGGTTAAATAGATAAATTTAGCTATAAAACGGGGTTCTGTTTTTTAGTGTTTGGTGAGGGCTGATCCTTGTTGATCGGTCTTAATATGTTTTTTTAATTTTCCCTTGACTTAATTTAAATTTTGTTTTTCCTTATTTTTTATACTTTGATATGGATTTTGGGGAGTCAATGCTTTTTGGAATAATAATGTCTAGCTTAACTCTGTCTGACTATGATCCCCAAAAACCCCTGGTCCTTTGACTTATTCAAAAAGATTGCGACACTTGTTGACTTTGGCCCTTTTTCTTCCACCCCTTACCCCTTAATGTTCTAAAAAAAGGGGTGTTTTTTCCAAAAAAGGGGGGGAAGGGTTTTTTGGGAAAGCCGCCATGTAACCTCACTACCTAAAGAAAGAAAACCCCACAGTTTTAGTAAAATTTTTTAACCCCTTACAGCATATAATATATGATGTAACTTTTCACTAAAACACCATCCATTTGCCCAAACTTCCCAAAATTTGTCAACTTGGGCCCCTTTGTACGGGCTCAAAACCCTATAACCGTTTTTTTTTTCGGGGGGCTCATAATCAAAAGGGAAGGGTATTCCCAAAAAGCAAAAAATTTCTAAACTTTGATTATAAAAGCACCCCCAAAAAAAGGGTTATAGCATGTTGTGAAAATGTGTTTTAAATTAAAGCATGAAAAAGATAACTGTTTTCAATCATCTAAAAAATCAGTAAATAAAGAGACTAAATACAATTTATAACAGAAAGGGAACACCTATGGACAGCAAAACCCAAAGGGTCTAATTTACTTGAATGCCCCAGATTTTTAAAAAAACCCTACAAATAAACAAAAGGGGGGAAGGGCCAGTTGCAGGGGTGAGATGGACCCAAAAGTGACATATTGGTTGGGAAAACAGAGCAGATTTTTTGTGAGAATCGGTTTTCCCCATATGTTAAGTTACTACCCTGTCACAAAACTTTTTAAAAGGACTTTGAAACACAAAATGTAGGTATAAAATTTAAAAAAACCTAAAGAGAATAATGGGGAGTGAAAGCAAAATGTTCTGATCCACCAAAAAAAGGTTTACTGAACAATGCACAAGATGGAAAAAGGGCGTTAAAAAAAATGAAACCCTGATCCTCAATACCCCTGCTAGTACTGTGTTACTATAACAACAACAAAACAAATTTATTTATAAAGACATTTTCATAAAAAAATATGTAGCTCAAAGTGCTTTACAAATAAGAATAGAAAATAGAAAAAATAAAAAAAAACTTTAAGTCAACATTGTTAACATAGAAAAAAGGGGCCCAATGGAGGAGGACAGAAAAACAAAAAACCTCCAGACGGCGGAGAAAAAAAAAAAAAAAATTTTTAGGATTCCAGACCATGGACCCCACCCCTGGGCAATCTACCTAATAAACAAAAGCCCCTTTTTGATTTGGGTTCCACGGAAGGACCTGATGATGATGGCCCGTAATTTTCCTTTCAGTCCATCAATTTTGGAGCATCATGATGTTTGAGTGGGTGGGGGTAAGAGCCACCACAAAGAAACGGGAAAAAGAAACAGAAGGGGGAAAGGGGTCAGTAATTTTGACCCAAAATTTGAATAGTTATTATGATCTTGAAAAACAGGTATAAATATTAATTAAAAAGTAGGTTAGAAGGCCAGTTAAAGAAATGTTTTTCACGTTTTTAAAAAATGCCCCATTTATCAGCCTCGAATTCCTTTGGCGGTACCTTTAGGTGAAAACGCGGGCGGCCCCCCAACTTCTTTGTTTAGTTTTTTGGAATTATAAGGGACACTCATTTGGGACAAGGTTTGTTTTAATTTGGGATATACTATAGGACTTATTGGATACTCTGTGCCGGGTAAGTATTAAAACATCCAAAGAAACAAAACCAAACCTCTCTGCCTCTTCGGTTAAAAAAACTGTGAAAAAATTACCATTAAAAAAAAAAACCCTTTTCAATCGGGAAAAAGGAAAGGTTTCTCAGACCCCAAAATCGACCTTTCCTTTTTACTTTTTAAATAGGTTAAAGATTAAAAAGAATCCGTAAGATGTCCTAGTTTTTGAAAACAAATGGCCCCCATTGCCAAGAAAGCCCCCGGCCAGCGCCCTTTTTAAATTACGGAAAGTGAACGGGAGAAACAAATAAAATTCATACTTGGAGTGACTTGAGTTCAATGAAAGTAAAACTTTATACAAATCTTAAAGATATTCCCTTTTGTAAAAAAGCGGATAAAAAAACAGGTCCCACAGGTAAAATGTATAGATACAAATTTTTTAAAACCAAAAAGACAAAAAAAAAACAGACAGCCTGATCCCCGGGTTTCCCCTTGTAAAGATATAATCTCATAAATACAGTAACATAAAAATATTAATTTACCCAATTATTCAACAATACACTTGTCCCCTTAAAATTTTCCCGGATTTTGGGGTCTACTAGTCTGTATTAAAAAAAGCTTTTTTTTAAAAAATGAAGAAAAAAAATTCCTTATGTCTATTAAAAAACCCATTAAGTCCCTGTTCAGCCCGGGAGTCTTCTCCCGGGCTGCCCCAAATGAATTTTGTAAAACAAAAATGTTTCATTATCTCAGACTTTTAAAAAAAAGGACTCCATACAGAAAACCCCCGGGCTAAGTGAAGTCTTTTTTAAAGAGTACTCTTTTTTCCCCCTTCGTATTCAGAATACTAATCTTATTATGTCAGACAAATCACCTGGCCCTGCTTTTAAAACCCTTTAAATATTCTCAGAGGGAGGCCCTTTTTAAATTTTTCCATCGAGACAAAACAATTAAAAATGGATTACCTGTTTGGAAAGAAAAACTTTTAAACTTCATTTCTAAAATTTGTACATTAATCATTTATAGATAGCTAGAAAAAAATGCTCCAACGTACACACAAAAACACACACCGGCTGCCTTTTTAAACACAGGAGATTACAACATAAAAATTTTGGGTAACCTAGGATTTTTTAATATAAACCCCCCATTCGTTTAAAAATAAATTTTTTTAAAAAGGGGGTTATCAGAGAATCAATTTAAATAAAAATTTAAGGATAAAATATAAGGATTCACCCCCCTTTTTTTTTTTTTTTTTTTTTAAACATACTCATTTGGCATAAAATATTAGGGCATACTGTGACCCGGGGTGTGTTTTTTGGAGATTAGTCTGTATGACATAATTGTATTTCTTTAGTCCTATCCATAAATAATAAATAAATAAGTAGAAAAATTTTTTAAGAAATCTAAAGGGCAAACCATTTTGTTTTTAAATGGGTGGGGTTAAGGGGGGCTTACATCTAAGTTTTGGCCGGACACTGAAAAGTCAGTATTTTTTAAAAGTTACCTTTGAAATTGGGGAACAAGGCAAGTCTGCCCCCTCAATTGTTTAAGACCGGATGATCTGACCTGAGTTTAAAACCCTTTGGGTGAACAACCTGGTGTCAAAAAACCCTTGACCAACCAACAGTAAAGTGTGAATTTTCCCTGAGGACGAAGCCCCCTTCCCCTTAAAACCTTGGAGTCCCAAATGTTTTGGGAAGAATTAAAAATTCCGCTTTTGGGGAATAAAATGGTTTTTTAAAGCAAAGCGCCGCAAATCAAAAATCAATGTTTAAGGTTTTGGGAGCAAAGGCAAGGTTATAAAAGCTGCCTGTTTACCGGGGGGTTCAAAATTCTAACTTTTAGAAATTTAAAACGCCTTCTTCAACAGTCCAACTAGCTCTTATTTTAAAAATTAGGCAAAAAAAGGTTTTTTTGGGATTTTTATACAAAAATAAAATATTAATTATTATAATTATACACCAAGGATAGATATTTTATCTTTTCAAATGTTTAAAAGTTCATTTATTTCTTTTTGTAATTTTTCAAAGGGTTATATCAATCCCAGTTATTTGTGTTTACAAGCTGCCTTAAAATCCTTTAACTTTAAAGACCCCCCATCACCGGACAGAGTAGCGGGTCCCGGGGGCCCCAGACAGCATGGGGTGGGGGGAAGGGGCTTGCACACAGATGTATGTGTTCCGGGAAGGCGGAAACCTGTCACTTTGAGCTCATGTGTCAGGTGGAGAGAAAAAATCAGGGGTGCAAAAAAGGGGGGGCTTGTCTTTTTGTGGGAAACCTGATTCCTGCCCTTTTTGAATTTTTTGTGAGATGGAAAACTGATTGATTTAGATAAAAAACTTTTTCAAATGATAAAGAAAAAGGGCCAGGAAAGGGGGGGAGCCAACAGTTTGGCCGCAGGTGGGTGGGAGCTGGGGTTAAATCTTGGACCAACATCCATCAATTTCCTTGACCCCACCCCACCAAAAAGGTGGGTGGGGGGTGGGGGGAGGGGTCTGGGGGCACATCATTCAAATCCAAATCTGAGGGGGGGTGGGCATCCTTTAAATCCCCCATCAGATAAAGGGGCGGGGGTTAAGGTCTAAACATCTTTGATTATAGTTTGACAGTTGTAAATCTACCAGTTTCCGTTAGGACATCCCCGGGGGTCATCTTCTTCCATATCTTTTTGTGCTCTGCATCTTGTTCTTTTACACCCCTACCCCATGTCCCCTCATATCCACAAAACTTTCTTAGGCCCCCCCCCTTACCTGGCAGCTCTATCCCAGCATCCCTCCCAAAATCCAGAATCTTTCCTCTGCAATGTCCAAACCACCCAATTTGTCTCTCTGAAATTTTACTTAACCGTCCAACCTAGTAAACCCCCAATGTTCCTTTCTAATCCATCCATCCTAAATTTAATCAAAAGTGCTCTTTCTCTACACCCAGCCCCCTCCTGCTTTCGGGCCCCCAAAAACCCTCCCCCATATAAATAGCTGGTCTCACTACCGTCCCTTTGAGTTCCCCCTTTACTCTTTATCCCCCTCCAAATTTCCCACCCTTCCCACCCATTCCACCCTGCCTGCCCCTCTTTTTCCCCTCTTCCCAATCCCCATTACTCTGTTTTTTGATCCCAAATATTTAAACTCATCCACCTTTTAACTCTCTCCCAAAACCCCCCTTCCACTGAACTCCCTCTCATTTACACACATGTAAGCTTTTTTCTGACCTTATTTTCTCCTCTCTAGGCATATCTCCACCTCTGGGGCTCCTCAACCTGCCCCCTATGCTACAGATCCTGTCATCCAAACATTATAGTCCAAGGGTCCTGCCTAATCTCATCTGTCAACCTGTCCATCACCATTGAAAAAAGAAGGGGGAGGCCCAACCCTGATGTAACCCACCTCCCCTTTTAATGATCCGTCCCCTGCGCCTCCCACGTCCCCCTTCCCCCTACATTCCCGCACAACTCTTACTACCCCTTCCCCCCAGACTTCGCATAAATAAAACTCCTCTAAGGCACCCCAAAAATGCTTTCTCCAGGCCACAAAAATGCAATGCAACCCCCTTTGGCCTTCTTATTTTTCCATCAACACCCTCAGAGCAAACATTGAAAGTGGGGCTCTTTTTTGATGAAACAAAACCTTTTCATACCCCTTTCTTATCTTAGCTTCCCCCTTTCCCATCTTCATGTTGTAACCATCAGTTTTATCCCCCCGATTTGTACAGTCCTACACATCCTTATTCAAATATGCCACCAGTCACTTTTTTCCCACCCCCAGGGACCCTCGCTTTCCAAAATTATTTAAAAAATCTGTTAAAACTCCGCCATTTTCCTAAAAAAATCCCTGCTTAGAGGTATTCATCTGGGCCAATGGCCTTTCCATTTTCATCCTCTTTATAGCTGTCCACCCTCCTTGCCAAACCATTGACTTCATTCACTATCTCCCCTCATCCCCCTCTTTCTCTTTGTTCTCTTCATTAATCACCCTCAAAATACTCTTTCCATTTTTAAACATTCTCCTCACTTGTGAGTACATTTCCCTCTTTATCCTTTTTCACCCCAACCCCACATCTTTTTCCCCGTTTGGGCCCTCTGTCTAGCTCACTGGTTTTTTTTCCCTCCAGTTCCAAAAACCCTCGCTCATCATAGCCTTTTTTTTTGTTTGCCCCCTCTCTTCACCTTGCACCTTATCTCCTCTTTCTTTGTTTCTTTTGCATCTCTCTGACTATCCCACTTTTCTTTGCCATCCCTTCCTCTGTATACTCCCTGTCTTCCCCCAAACCCTCCCGGTTTCCCTTTTTCCCCCTTTCTCTGTCAGATTCCGCCCCCACCCTTCTTTCTGTCCCCCTTTAAAACTCTTAGTTTTTCCCGCTTCTAGTTCTTCCACCCATTCCCTTTCACCTTCTCCCCAAACTCAACCTTGCAGTCTTCCTTTTCGCTTCACCATTGGATCCCTTTGGGTCTCCCCCCTCCCAAATTTCCCCTTCTTGATCTCCAACGTCATCCTGCAGACCACAAACCCCCCTTTCTTAACTACACTTTCCCTGCCACCACTTTTTCAGTCTTCAATCTACTTAGATTGTTTCTTCTGCAAGATGTAATCTACCCATTGGGATCTTCCCCTCTTGTACTTAACCCTATTTTCCCCCTTTTTTTAAATCATTACCGGAGCCATGGCATCCTTTTAGAAAAAAATTTTTTGCCTTCTTCATTCCCCTCCTTGACACCATACCCCCCATCCCCCTCCTCTCTCTTTTCCCTTCACCTATGTCTTTTAAATCCTCCCATCTCCACTTTCTGTCCCTTGATTAAATGTTTATACTTCAAACTCACTCCAAAAAACTTCTTTCTCATCCATTGCCCCCCAAATTCGGTATATGCACTAAAAGCATTCATTACACCCCTTTTCCCGCTTCAAAACATTACCTGTCTACCTTTTTCACCTCCCAAAACCTTTTGACATCTTTTAGAATAATCCTACTCCATTTTCCTTTCCCTCCACACCATATGAACATTTGAATCCACCTCCCAAACCATTATATCTGCTAACTTTTCCCCTTTTGCAGTCTCCTAACATTCAAAGTTCTCCTCATCCACCCCTTTACCTTTCCCCCCTCCCCCTACCCCCGGGTGCTCTCCCCCTCTTCTTCTCCTTCTTATTCTTCTTCTTCAGGCCCGTAGCCCAATTTCCAAGCACCCCGTTGGCTAACAGTCTTGGCAGTGTTTTTTAACCAGGGGGTTTGATCCCCGGGAAATTTTTATTTTTTTTCTGCATATTGATTTTGGGAAATTTTACCGGATGCCCCTCCTGATGAACCCCCCCCATTTTCTGGGCTTTGGACCTCCCCAAAGAAACACACTGGTTTTTGCATCCCTTGTGGCTGGGTTAAGCCCATTACTGGATAGATTTAGATTTGATAAGGTAAACTGTATTTATCAAAACAGTAAAGGAAACACTCTAGATTAAAAAACCCTTCACAAACATCACCACGTTCTCTAGTTGCAAGAAAAGATCATAGATAAATAAAAAGTAAAAACAATGGTTTGCCTTTTGGGGTCTCAGGTGTTCCACCCTTTTTTCCCCCTTTTAAGGGGGCGAACCATGGTGGCTGGTTCCCTTTTTTTACAAGGTGAAAATCGGTATTCATTCATAGGTTTGTGCAAAATTATTTGGATGGTTACCTCCCGGTAAACTTGTGCTTTTCGTTGAAACATCCACATCCTCTAGTTTTGAGAAGCAGATATAGATAGATCGACCACCTAAACCAAAAAGTAAAAAATGTTTCCGCTAATTGGAGCTCATCAGGGGATACACCTTTGCCATCCTGTCAAGTAAACGAACCAGCCACCATGGAAGCATAGGCTTCTTCCCGGGATTGATTTCTAAGGTTTTATCCCAAAGGGGGAACAAAGGTGTTACGTTCCCGTTGCTATCTGATGTGAGCTCTGTAGGACCCCCTTTGAGCCCCCAAAAGCAATATGAGGGTATGTTTGGGGTTTTTTTTCCAAACCCACTTCCCAATGCATTGGGTCAAACCATTTAAACTGAAGAAGGGAGCTAAAATGAGATGACGATAAAACCACAATTTGTTTGGGGGTGTCTGTACTGTATATTGCAGTGGGGGTCCCATTTGAATAAATACCCCATTGTTCCTGTTTGGTAGATAAATTAAGCTGGTTTACCGAAGATTTTTACCCCAACCTCTCTTTTTCGGCAGATTATTAAGTGCTTTTAACTGCCAAAAAAAAAGTCTCTAATGTGGCCCCCTCAATGGTTCACCCACTGGCACAATAAGTCACAAACAAAAAACAGATATTGTCAATTTTTTCATCTGTCTCTCACCTCCCCTGCCCCCCCCAGCAATTTTTTCCCTTTTTCCTCCGACTTGGGTCTCTAAATGAGGTGAGGCTGCTCCTTTTTTTTGAAACTTGGGGGACTTCCAGGGCCTTGGAGGGGCAGGTTTTTCCGGGAAAGCTGGAGCCCCTAAAATAGGGCCCCAGTTCCCCCCCACCCCTGGTGGAACCCCCGGTACCCAATTTAGCTGATCCAAAAAAACCAATTACAGGGGGTGTCCCATGGGAATCAGTGTTTCCAGTAACCCATGGGAATTGTCCCTAGCTCTCTCCCCTGGGCCTTTCCCTATGAAACATCCCCCGCCTGGAATGGGTTCTGTGTCTGCCCAAATACAAGGGTGAGTCAAAAATTATCCCTACTCTGGCTGTGAATTTATTTTAATCAACTTTCATAAAAAAACAAAAACATCATTTCTACATAACCCCCGCTTTTTAAATTTGTCCAATTGTCAACAACTTTTTATAAACCTTTATTAAAACATTTTAGGCGAGCTTTGGTCCGTACACCGATCTTCACCTCTTTATAGACATGAATTTTTGCCCCGTAGAGCTTCTTTCAGGGGACCCAAAAAGGTGACAGTCTGATGGGGCAAAAAGGACTATAGGGAGGGTGTTTTAAAACCCAAAAACAAAGTTTTTTCAGAATGTCAATAGTGTTGTTTTGTGTTGGATGTATTGTCTCAGAAAAATCCCTGGTCAGTCCCCCTTTTATCAAAGTTTGGTTTAGCTTAGTAGATCTCACTGTAATTAGCACTGTTGATTGTTGACCTTTTTCCAAAAAAAGTTCCAATATTGGCCCATTAAGCAGCCAAGGTAGTCAGCCATTGTTTCTCGCCCGCAGTTACAATTGATCTGATGAAAAAGTTCCCCCTGCACAGCAATGACTGGGAGACAGGGACCTTGTACAAAAGCACTGATGACAGTGATGGCAACAGAAGTTTTTAAAATTTAAACGTGGATAATTTTTTTCCCCCCCAAAATCGATGGTTCCCAAAATTTGGTGGCCAACTAGATAAAAACTACAGACTTTTTTTATGTCCAAACCTGAAGACACTGGGCAGCTGCCAGCCCAGGCCACAAGTCCAGCGTACTTTTATCCCCCCGTTTATACCAGGAGCCTTTGGTGTTGAGGATGCGTCCCTATATTTACCCAAACCTCTTCTTTTGGGTAAACCAGGGGTTATGTTGCATTATGCTTTTTACTTTTCAAGTGCATTAATAATAATAATTCTTTAAATATATAGCATTTTTTCTCAAAAACACTCTCAACCATCCAACCTCCATTCTTAAAGATAAACTAAAAGGGAAAGGGTAGATTCCAACTTCCCCCCCTGGGTTCTAAATACCATTCCTCTTACATTATAGACATCAGATTTTAAATTAAAAAAAAAAAAAATTCCTTCAATTAATTTACCCATGATGATCTTGTTAGTGGGCTATAGTTACTTGGGGTTGCCCAATTAACCATTTTAGACAATAGAAAAATATTTTCAATTTTTATATTCCTGATTTACTTCACCTCCTCCTTTACTGTTCTTTTTCTGTTTAAAAACTAAAAAACCTTTGGGGATCTTTGCCCCTTTTTTCAATAGTTTCTCCAACCTTTTAGCTTTCCCCATTATCCTTTTTTTAAATATTGATATCTATTGCCTCTGATTATTTTGTCTCATGCCTATTTATTTTTTCAAAAACATTTTCTCCTCTCAAAACACTCTCAACACCATCCCAACCCCATTTAAAAATAAACTGGAGGGATGGGGTAGACAACTTCATCCTGGGGTTATAACTACCATTTCTCTTACATTATACATACAGATTTAAATTTAATTGGACATCCCCGTCCAACATCCAGTTTTCCCCAGAAAACCCCAGGCTCCATGATGTGACCACATCTGGGGGCTGGTCATAGATGCTGCTGTAGGTATTTGCCCGTGGGGCCTAGCTGATGTTTTAATGTGATCAAATCTGCCACCTCACCCCGAAATTTTTCTCCCTGCTTGGTCCATGGAGTCGGCAGCTGGGGGGGGCTGTTCCCCTTTTTCCTTCACCACTAAAAAGGGCGCAATGATCTCTGTGATTTGCGGCCTAGGGTTCCCCGTTGGACCGGGGTGACCTTTGTGTTGTCCCCATAACTGCCTGAGCCCCCCGGTGGCACTGAGACTTGAACATACATTTTGCACATGGGGAGTTTTGGGACTATGAGACAGTGATCTTCCTTTAAAACATAAAAGGGGCAAAATTTGGACTACCATTTTACCTCCTTTGGCCCTGCTGACGGAGAAATGCCACCAGCTCAGCCCTAGAGCCCCTTGTCATCATGAAAGGGGGGGAACGGGTTGTGTTGGAAGGCCTGCCCCATTTGGACTTTAATCCCGGAATCAATTATTCAATTTAGAAAAAATGTTTGGCGATTAAAAGGGCTGTGGATGCCGTTTTTATTTAAGGGGTTGTAATTTTTTAGGGGCGATAAAAACCTTTTGGGGGTCCCGCCCAAGATACACGTCAAAAAGGAGGTGTTTTTTTATTTTTTTGGGGAAAACCCCGGGTTCCCCGCCTTGGCCCCCACCAAAACACTCACAAACAGAGACAAAATAATGTACATGGGTCAAAAAACAATTAAAAAAATAATGAAATTAAAATTTAAAAAAATGAAAAAATACAACCCCTGTACCCCTACGGATATTACATTAAAACATAAAAAACAAACAACCCTCCACAGCAAAAAGTCCCTGGAAAAAAGCACTAGATGTAATAAATGATAAGATAATAAGTCCAGCGTCTATGGAAAGGGAATGAAAAAATGGGTGGATGGGCCCGAACCAAGCCTTGAGGTTTGGATGTTCACCGCGCTCTTTTTTGGGCCTGGCAATCCCAAACTGCAAGGTCACTGGACCCGTTTGGACAATGGTTTCCGGGCCCATCCCTTGGCCAGTTTAGCCATTAACTTTTCTTTGCTTTAAAAGGGTGAGTCCCATCCACCTTTCTCCCCCCAAACCAAAAAATTTTACAAAAATTTTCTTTGTAAATGGACTGTCTGGGCTGGGACCTCCATTCTCCCTTCACCCATTGTGTAATTTTTTGGGGGTTTTTAAGTGATCAGGTTTTTGTCTGGTTTTTGGGGGTTGTGACAATTTTTTTTTCCTTTGTAACAATACAGGGGGGTTTCACCAACCTTGACCCACCCATTTAAATGCCCCGCTCTGGCTCTGTCCAACCTGATGGTGGTCTCCGGCGATGGGTCTATCATTTGTCTTCGGGTCTGGTTACCCCCAGTGCAATTAGATTGGGGTTCCCTTTTTTCTTTAGGTGAAACCCCCCCTTTTTTCCAAAATTCTTGCCCTGACCCCTAAACTGGGGGCCCCCCTCGTATATTTTTGTGGGACCCCGGGGAAAATATCTTTTCCCTTTAGGGTAAAATTTGGCTTTTAGCCAGGAAAAAACTCCACCCACTAAATATACACTACCATCGGTGGGGGCTTCCCCCTTTGGGAGAAAAAAGTAGGAATTATGGACCATTAGGTACACCCTAGGCTCCCCTCGGTGTAGTGATGGTTGCTGAAGCTGTTCGAGGGGAACCAGGGGGGGTTTTTTATAGCTGACAAATGGTACAAATCTGGCCAGGGGACATCTTTGAACATCATTGCCCCATGCCACCTAAAAATTTTTAAAAAAAATTTCTTTGTCCAAGGTGACCCCAATTGGTATATCATGGTAATATTGTGGAACTTGGGACAAAGTCTTGGGCACTACCAACGATAATGGTAACCCCTTTTTTTTTGGAACCGGATGGTCCTTGGCCCCTATAAGTTTTGCAGTCAGGTCCCGGGCCCCTCCAACCCCGCCGGGGCTGGCTCTTGGGGACAATTTCCTTTTTTGGGGGAAAATCAGGGGGTTGGGGCCATACCACATATGAGGCTTGTGAACCGGATAATGCATCGGCACAACAAGCACAGCCTTTCCAATAGCACACCTTGACGTGAACTGTTTAGGGCAATCCACCTGGTTAGCCCCTCGGGTTTTTCCAAATTTTAAACCCAGGCAGAGCCCGTGGTCAGTGTAGATTTCAAATGAAGTCCCCCCCGGGGGTGATGCCACTTCTTTCATTCCTTCTGGTGGGGGGAATAATTATTCTTTATGCCCTTTGTAACCCGTGAGGCATGGCCACCACCCCCTTCTCCTTGCTTGTTTGAGAGAGAATGGCGGCCCCAAGGTCACTTTTTGATCCTGTGGACCTGAAAGGTTAATGATGGATCAGGCTGTGCCCGGGCTGGTGGGATTCCGGGCCGTTTTACTTTTTAAGGAGGCCTGGCACACTGGTGACCACTTTAAAGTCCCCTTTTCAGCTGGAACAATGGACGCGATGTCGGCAAACCCCTTTGGTTTTTGGAACCACCCCGCCATCCCAAGGGTGCTGGGACTTTTACCTCCTGGGGCTGGGGAGTCCAAGATGGACTTAATTTTGTTTATTTGGGCCCATCATGACACCATAAGGGTGAGGAAGGCAAAGGTCGAGAAATCTACATTTTTGGTGTTGAGGAAGATGGCCTTTGGGGCCCCGGAAGATTGGCGGTCCTTTGATTTGTGTGAAATGGGGGGAAAATCAATGATGTCATCATAAACAAAGAGGGCTTCCCAGGACGGGGACCTGTCCATTACCATTGGAAGATGCCCTGTGTTATTAAAAATTTTTTTCTTTTTTCTTGAGCATTTGTGAAGAAGAAATGCTCCTTACTCCCCTACACTGGGAAACACTCGCTCATTTTTTTTTTTCCCTTCATACATTAAACTATATTTTTTCAAGAAAGTTGCCAGTGGATCTACTGGCTGTTTTCCCAAACAGGGTAGCCATTCAGTCACATGACCACACACAACCAAATGCCTTCAGCTTTTGAACTTTTTTGTCATGCAAGGCTCCCTTTTACTTTGGTCCCAGCTTCACAGCAAGAACCAGATGTCTTCCCCAACCTGCCTTTCATGTCTTTTTAACCTTATGTTTTTCTCCTTTTCTTTATTCCCCCCCTTTTTTTTTGGTGACCTGTATATATACACTCCTTTCCCCCAAACACCCCGGAAGCCAATAAAAAAAATTTAGAATACCGGGCCAGATTGAAAGGGGACTCGTTCCCCAAAACCTATTAAATCCCTGGTTGTGCAATTGCACCCCGAAGTGACATGGGTTTTTGGTTTTAAACTGGCCTTCTTTTTTTTTTTTTTAAACCACGAATCGTACACCAACAAGTGCAAACGTATTGTACGTCAGGGAAGGATATCTCATCACTGTTAAAATTTTACTTTCAAAACCCACTTGGGATCAGCTTAAAAAACTTTGTTGTGAAAAGATTTGGGAAATTTTTTTTATTTTGCATTTTTTTTGTAAAGATGTGATTTATTTTGCTAATTTTTTATTTTTTTTTTGGGGAAAAAGAATTTTTTAAAATTATTTTTATATGTTTGTCTTTTTATTACAACATTTCTAAAAAAATTATTTAATGTTCAAAAAGTTACTCAAAATTTTTTGTCTTTTTTTCCGTACTATTTTTTTCTTACTTGGAAATTTTTTATGGACTACTTTTTCTTTACTTGGTTTTTTTTTTGGTAACACTAATCTTACTTGAGTACAGTTTTTTCCATCATCCCCCTCTGCTCCCGTGTGTCTCATGTAATAAACCTCTAGGGAAACCCCCCTTTTACCCCTTGCCTTATCAAAGAAGAATTTTTCTGTTCACCCCTAACTGCTCAGGGGCACTTTAAGTTTTCCCAAACTGTTTTCATTGGGAAAGTTCCGTTATTCCCCCCTGTGACTTGCCTTAGGGCATCACTAAGAGAGAGGGGCTACCAAGGGTGTGATGGGGGGGATCCCCCGGGGCCTTTCCCCTTTGGGTTTGGGGCGGGTTTGAGGTTTAAATAAAAGGCCGATCCCCCTTTTCCATGGGGCCCCCCCCCCAACTCATCTACCATTTCCCTTTTCCCACTCGGTAGCTGCCACCCGGGGTCACAAGCATCAAGGACAAAAGCAAAATTTTCTTCCTCAGTCATGTCAGATCCCATTCAGGACGTCCCCAATTCAAAAGGGAAAATCCCCCGAGACCCCGTGGATTTTTCACAAAGGTCCAAAACTTTTCTTTCAACAGCACCTTTATTCATCTGAGAGGAACACTTGCAGAAAAAGCCCAAAAACCCCCAGTTGTTACCTCGTGCCCCTCAACAAACCCACCAAAAAGCGCGAAGACCACTAAGTGCCATGTTCAGGAAACCCGGCTTGGCTCTACTGGGGGTGCAGCTTCACAAACAAGCACCTCTCTAAATGAAAAGCCCCGGGGGACACGAGGGGGCCCGGTTGGGAACCCATCCCGGACAACGGAAAAACACGTCCCCAGTGGCTCACTCCCCCCCGGGGGGGGATTGCCTTGTGGTTGCGGGTGGCCAAAACTCCCTACCTGCCCCTGATCTCCTCTCATATTTGCTTCCAGGTGCTGCATAAACCCGGGGACTGTTCAAGGCCTGCTTCCTCACAACCACTTGCGAACTCGGGCGTTGAACGATGAGGTGGGATGGCCATCATTGTAAAATCGGGGTTCCAAAGCGCTTTCTCTGGCGCAGCCAGGTCTTGCAGAACCGTTTTGAGGTGTCTTGGGCACCAGGGATCCAGAGGCTCAACTCCTCCTCGAGAGGGGGCCCCACCCCCGGGCATGGCCTAGGATTCCCGGGTGCTACACCAACGAAATTAGCCCCAAACTCCCCCGCCCTGCACTGGGCCCAAAAAACATACCTTGTGGGTATAAGTGTTGGACAGAAGGGGGGAAAAAAAAACTGCTCCCCCGCGGGAAGTTTATTTATTTTTTTGGGAGATCCCAGGGCGCTTCCCCAGCCCAACCTGCCCCCCTTTAAAAAAGGCAAAATTACACGGGATAAACAACAATTAAAGAATATAATGAAGTTAAATTAAATAAATGAAAAAAATACCACCCCCATACCCGGGGATATTAAAATTAAACCAGTGGTTTCTCAACCTGTGGGGGCTAGAGGCAAAAAAAAAAAGGGGGCGAAATTTGAAAAAAGAAAACAAAATCAAAAATTGAAAAAAAATCTTTAAACCCAAAACAAATTAACTTAAACTACATTCTGATACTAGAAAATAAATATAGAGTTAGATAAATGTATAAAAAAGTAGGTATAATAAAATAGCATCTACATTTCAAAAAAGCTAAGGGGGGGGTTTCTTTTTGAAAACTTGGGTCACAAATACTTAAAGGGTTTAAACCTGGGAAAAAACACATAAACACAAACAACCCCCACAGCAAAGGGCCATGGAAAACACACTGAATTAATAAATGTGAAATAACAAGTCCAAAATCTTTCATTGAAAAAATGAAAAGACTGTCCTACCCGGGAGACACTGTAGGGTGAAGATGGGTGGATGTTCAGGGGGCTCCCCCTTTTCTTTGGGAAAACCATGAATTCATAAATCCTCAGCACACAGGTAGATAGAAGACAACCCAGACCCCAAAACAAAAAAATCCGAAAAACAAATACTAATAAGTTAATCCAAAGAAGGCACCCCCACTCGAAACACAAAATACAAAAAAAAAAAAAAAACCCTTTCCTTTGGACATCCTTATTTTAAACCTTTCCACCTTTATCCAACAGCCCCCCCACCCCCCGACAGAAGACAATTAGAGCCTCTGCAGGGGCGCTGGGGGATTGGTTTTTAAATAATAGTAGCACTGCTAAACCTCCCCCTTAAATGGCTATACCAAAGAAAAATCAACTGCCCCATGAGATGGTCCTGAGTTTGCAACCTTTGTTTTACTGTCAGGCATCAACCCAACTCTGTGCACATTAATGCAGATGTCCAGTCATACCTGTCTGAACCTGGTTTGGAAGAGTCGCAATTCACAAAGATGTTAATAAAGCTGAGGGAGGGTGTGAAGAGGCGGCTGAACACACCCTAGAAACACAGTCACTCCTCCGAACCCCCTCTTAAACGGTGATACAATGGGAACAAATAGAGTTTTTACCTCCTCTATGCTCCATTAGCTGCTAGCTTGCTGCTGCTCCCATGGCGTGTGATCTGCGACTTGCAGTGCTTTGAACATTTAAAAGCCTGTACAGCAGCTGTCCTTTTGTTTCATTGCCTCGTCCCTCATCTCCCCATACAGCCTGTAATTTATTCTTTATGCTTTATTATGCTGTTTACGAATAAAGTTTATGTTTCTTGAAAAATATGAGTGAATCTGTGCAACTGTATGACCCAAGCATGACAATACATTCCACTACACAATGCTTTTTCTTTGTGATCCCTCATTTCAGGGCACCATCATGTTTGGCACACACAGCAAAGGCAAGTCTATTAAAGCCATCATATTTAGGACTTTGTCGCATATCCCTTGCATATATAATGACAACTTGAGGCTTTTGATACATAGACATCAGCAGGTGCTGAGGGGCTTCTCTGGTGATGCTCTGCCAAACCTCAAATGCAGCCAAAACTCCTGCTTGTTTTGGGAAGTTTGTCCCCTAGGTTTTCTCTTCAGTATATGGAAGGCCTGCTTAATTGGATTTAAATCGGGGACTGGCTTGGCCATATATGAATTTTCCATTTTTAGCTTTTATAATCTCTTTGGAACCTGAGCAGATCATTTGTTTCTACACAACTCAGAATTTATGTGCAGCTGCCATCAACAGTTTCATCATCAATGAAGAGAGCCATGTATGCTCAACCCATAACACCCTCACCACCATGTTTAACAAATGAGGTGGTCTGCTTTGCATCTTGGGCAGTTAGTCTGCACACTTTGCTTTTGTCATTACTCTGAAACACATTGGTTTTGTCTCATCTGTCCACAAGACCCTTTGCCAGATTTCTACAGGCTCTTTAAAGTCCTTTAGCACAACTGTAATCTGGCCATCCTGTTTTGTGGTTCATATCTGCAGTGTGGCCTGTTTATTTCGTTCATGAAATCTTCTGTTGATAGTCCTCTGACACATCCACATCTGCCCTCCTGAAGAATGCTGCTGATCTTTGGGGCATTTGGGGCCTTTTTACCATATAGCCGTGGAGTCTTCCTTGGCCTACCAGTCCCTTTGTGATTACTGAGCTGACCTGTGCATTCTTTCTTCTTCATGATATTGTAGACAGATGATTTAGTCATCAAGGTTTTGCTAATGTCTTGAATGATTTATTCTTGTTTATCAGCATCATAATGACTTACTGTCAGGGGCAAAACATGTGTTTCTATCCGTCCCACCCGATAAAAATGGGGGAGTCCG
>NC_053156.1:946186-974768 GCF_016835505.1 Polypterus senegalus | reverse complement strand
TTTTTCCCCCCCTTGACCCTATTTTTCCCCTAGTTTGGAATAGTTCCAGCTAACCCCCTGCACCTGTTCGGGAACAATTTTGGGGAAAAAGAATAATGACTATAGTTCCGAATAAAAAAAAAAAAAAAACACCAAAGTGAGATTTTCCCAGCTTGTTTGGCAGTAGATCCATAACCAGCTCTATAAGAATAATTAAAAAAAGGCATTTCCTAAGAGGAGATTTATGGATGTTTGAGAGGACACGCAGGTAAGGGGGTGAAACAAAAAAAGTTTCGGGGAAAAAAGATAGGGAAAAAAAGATGATCCGCTGTGGTGCCCCCTAACTGGGGCCAAAGAAGAAGAAGAAGATAATGCCGGGAAAATGCCCCTTTTACCCCCAACATGACACAGGTGGAAAAAGGGGGTTTGATGTCAAGAGATCCTTGAACTATGTGGAGACCTTATGTTTTAAAAAAAGGGGTTTATAGGGGGGTAGAGGATGAAACGCGGATATCTGCCTGCTTTTGGGGCCCAAAGTTGCCACCCCCAATGGTCCATAATCACTGGAACTCCACCCCCTTTTCATCCTCTGTTATTAACTTTTTTTTTTAAAAAGGTTTCTGTTACACCAAAAAAACAATTTAGTTATAGTCATGCGTATTTTTTTACTTTTATTGCAAATTTGGGGAAAAAGTCACCACCCAATGATCTCTCACCAGGGGGAATTGGGGTATGAAGAAAATAGAAAAGATTGGTCAAAACCGGATATTAAAATCTAATTGTAATCTTTCAGTTAACCAAAAAAACATGTCTTTTTGCTTGACTTCACTACATCCAAATGTAACATGGACAACACCCTAGTATACAATGGATTAAAAAAGTTTTTTAATTTAACCTAATAAGAGAGGGGGAAAAAAAACCCAAAGAGCCCCGAATAAAAACGGCTTTTAATATGGTGGTGACTTAATGCACCTACCAAACTAAATTTTTTTAACCCTAACCTTCTAAATTTTTCCCAAACACCTTCTTTAAAAATACACATCTGATTTATTTAGAATATTTTACCTTTTTGATATTTTTTAAAAAAGGAAAGGAACTTCCACCTGCTGTTTTAAATGGGAAATAACAGAGATGCCTGTAAACGTGAAAAGGAGGCAACCCCAGAGCAAGAAAACCTTTTTGGGTTTTTGGGGCCGAACCTGGGTTTTAAACCCAAAAAAGGTTGCTTCAGTTTCAATTAATGATTTTGGGCTTTTGAAAAAAACAGAGGTGATCCGTCTCGCAAAGAAATCAGTATGTGCCCCTGAAAGTGAATAGTTTTTTTTTCGCGGGATGAATTTTCAAGCACATCAATGGCCAACAAACAGAGTCTAAATTTTGTTAAAGACCCTGTTATAAAGACCCCAAGGAGCCGAGCCCAACAGGACTGGTCCCTTTAAGGGTCTGAAAAAAAAGACATTTTGGGCAGTTTCGCAGGAGGCTATTTTTTTTGAGGGAAAATTTTGTTAGCCAAAAATGTTTTTCAGTCACGCTGGTATTTTTTTGAAATCAAAAGGGGGTAAAAGGATTCAAGCCTTTATTAGTAATGGGGGGGAGGAACCATTAGTTTGAAAGTGAAATGCACCCAGAGGGGAAAAGTCACATAATCAGAAGTTTTTTAAATTTATCTCAGATTTTCGGGCCCCCAGCACTGATTCTGATGAGCAATAATGAGTTTTTGTGCTAAAATTTTAGACGGGATAAAAATTTTGAAATTTTAGGGGATTTTTAGTAGAGAAGTTTTTGGTTTTGAAGAACCATAAGAATGTGGACATTTAATGAAAATGACTCTGGACACATTCCAACACACGGGACAAGAGAAAGACACCTTGAGCAGATCTGGGACTCCTCTCAGTAACAAATGCATTGTGGTTTTGAAAAATAAAAAATTTTCAAACTAAATAAGAAGGAATTGAAAATCAAAATTTGGGAAAAAAGGATATAATGGGGGTTAGAAATAAACTTGATCCATTAGGCTTAAAAGTCGTCAAAAAAAAGGTAAAGAATTTAAACCATTAATCCGAATTTTACATCCAATTTAACGAAATGGACAGCATTTTTTCACTTAAGAAATATACAAAAATTAAACCCCTTATAAATCTGCAAGATGCTGAGAAAATTAGTTTATGCTTTTTTTTTAGTCAGCTAGATTACGAACGACCCCCTCAGGACTACCCAAAAAAACATAAATCTTGAATGAGTGCAGACGCAGCTGCTAGAATTTTAACAGAAAAAAAAATCTGAGCACGTTCTCCAGCTCTGATGTCACTATTGGTTACCCCCCATTAGAATTAACTTTAAAAAAGGTTTTTGGTTTCAAAGCCTTAAAAATCTACATGCAAATCAATCTACAGCTCCCAAAAGGGCAGATTATCTGGGCAAAACGGAGCTACCACAGCATGCTGATGACACAAACTGACTTATCAATAGCCCTGATGACCCTGATTCTATTGATTCACTAACACAAGGGTTTTGTATCTAGGGATGAATAGTAGTTTTCCAATTTAAAAAAGAAAAACTAAATTTTGGGATCAGAATAATGGATAAATGAGGTTTTGGGAAATAAACGGGATACATTGGGATTAAAAGTCGACGGAGGAAAAGCTTGGGGGTATTTTATGTAATCTGAATTTTAAATCCATAAATAGATCATTGACAGCATTTTTTTCATTTAAGAAACATAAGTGTTAGACGCCTTATATCACTGAAAGATCGAGAAATTAGTTCACGTTTTTTGTTTTCGTGACTAGATTACTGAACGATTTCCCCCCAGGACTACCCAAAAAAGACATAAAAATCACTTGAAACGAGTGCAGAATGCAGCGCTGAACCCCTAGGAAAAAAAAATCAGAAACATTATCCAGTTTTTGCACTACACTGGTTACCGTCATTAGAATTGACTTTTTAAATTTTAGGGTTTTTAAAGCCTTAAAAACTCGCCCCATCTTTTTTATCGAATGTCTGACACCTTATATTCCAAATCGAACTGTAATGTAAGTAACCTGTAAGAGTGTCTCCTTAAAATTCCAAAAGCTAAACTTAAAAGAAGGTGGGGGCCCCTTCGTTTGCATTTTTGGAATACCCTCCAAAAGGGAAATTTGCCAGGGCAGGGGCATTTTAAAAAAACTGCTGAAAACAAATTTTAACAGGGTTTTTTAACTTCTTTTTTAATCTTAATTTTCCCCAACCTGATACTCTATATGTTCAATTTCAAAATAACTATTCATGGTGGCTCTAAAATCGGTATTGCCCCCTACTTTTTTCTTTTTTTTTTCCGTTTTTTGTAGTGGTGCAGGCCACCACCCCCCATCAAAGCTTCAAATGCCCAACAATGAGGGACGGATTGGCAGAAGTCTACGGCCCATCATCATCATCAACCCCCTTCCCATGAGAACCCAAATCCAAAGAGGACTGTTTCATTTTTTTAAAGGGAATGCCCGGGGGACTGGGGGGATCAGGGGGAACCCCAAGTTTTTTCTCCAGCCGCCTGGTTTTTGCCCCCCGGCCATTGAACCTCCCTTTTTTCCCCATGTTAATGTTGATTTATTTTATTTTATAAAGGTTCTTTTTTTTCTATTTTTTTAAATTTTAAAGCACTTGATACTTTTAAAAAATTGCTATATAAAAAAATGTTGTTTTTTTGGGGTAATCTCCCCCTCTTTTATATATCAGAATGTCTGACCCATATTCCAAATCGTAACCCTTAGATTTTAAAATGAGTGTCTGTTAAAACCAAGAGCTAAACTTAAAAGAAAAGGGGAGGCAGCTTCTACTGTTAGACCTAACTGGGGAAAACCCCCAAAAGAATTCACCAGGCTAATACAGGGAACCCTTTAAAAAAAAAATAAATAAAAAAAAAAAACTGCTAAATACTCATTTTTAAAGGCTTTTCATAGCTTCATTTTATATAACCCCATTATTCTGTTTTGCATTAATCTATCGCTTTTATCAGACTCCCCAATCTTTCCTTTGTTTTTCTTTTTTACTTGGCCCCCACCCCCGATCAAAGCATTTGGGGTCCCTACCATCATCTACAACTTCCATGTGAAGCCTGTAAACTGAGGTCTGATTAAATCATTTATGTTGGGCAGAATGCCCAGGTGGGTTGGCCCCTCGGGTTTTTTTTTACCCCTATTTTATTTTTGTTTTTTTTTTTTCTTTCCCCCCGCCATAAACCATTTTTTTTTGTTAATTGTATTGCCTAATTTTTTTTTTTTCTTCATTTTTAAAGTTTTGAGCAACATCATTTGTATAAAAACATGCTATATAAATAAATGTTTTTTTGGGACATTAAAACTTTCCCCCAACCAATAGGGATCCCGGGGGAAATTACAGAGGAGTTGAAATTTTAAATTTTTTTCCTAGAAACTGTAAAATTCACTTTTTCTACTACTAGTTGTTTCTTGTTGATTTATCTTTTTTGGGTCAATTTTTTTTTTGGGCCTCACAATTTCTTTTATGTTTTCCACAAATTTGATTTGGGGGTAAAAGGGGATTTAAAGTTTCCTTCCCTTTGATTATGGTTTGGCTCCTTTGTCTTAACCCTAAAAAAGAGCACTGTGCTAATTGTTGATCGGGAAGATTTTGAAGGGGGTCCATTTTATGTTTTTACTGTTTAAAGGGATTTTCTTTTTCCCTCCTCGAACCGTATTCCAAAAATGAGTTGCCAAATACTAAAATTTAAAAAAATTTATTTCGTTTTTTGGAACCCTTAGAGATTTCTTTCAAATGAAAAGGATTTTCACATGATATGCAAATGCAAAAAAAACAAAAGTCTAAGAAGGAGAACAGAAACACAACTACAGTTTTAGTAAAGGAGGTAAAGAGAAGGACCCGGTACCGTAGTAATGACATCCAACCAAAAAAAAAAAAAAAATATTAAAACAAAAAAAGTATATCTAGGAAAGAGCGAAAGGGAGAAGAAAGATTTTTTGCAATAATTTATGATGCAAATATTTTAAAAATGACAAAGGACATTTTTTTATGTGCAAGGAGCAGCAGAAGTAAACCAGAGAACAACCACCCAGGAATCAATAAAAAAGAGGGAAATGCCTCAAGGAATATAAAAAGGAGCAGATTTCCCCTGGCTGATTAAGGAGGATTGATTTGGTTTTGAAAGTGGATGAAAACAACCATCCCACTCCCCTTTTACAGGCTGATAAACGAAAGGATAAGGGGGAAAATGAAGTCACATGAAATCCATGCCCAAAAAGTACTTTATGGCAAAAACCAAAAAAATATTTATAAAAATGGGAATTTTTTCAATCCACAAGAAAGGGTTTTAAAGATCCATATTATGGCAGATGTGTTTTTAGTCATGACATAAACACAATGAAGATTTTTAAAAAGGGATTTGTTCTTTTTTTCACAGGTGCATGTTCAGCAAAATGGGGGAAAAGGTTTTTTTCGATTTCTTTTTCCTCCATCTCTTTGTAAACGAATATCAAATGGCAAATTTAGTATTGCTTTTTGGGGCCACTTGCTGAACAGTAATAAAAATCAACTTACACTTAAAAAAAATAAGAATAAAGAAAACTATCACAGCATTGTCAATGTTAAACGGTTGAAAAATTTCACCCTGAGGATTAGGTCAATTTTCCCTTGTCCTGACGGGGTACATCCATTTTTTTTAAAGACTGTTTTTAAATTTTGGGGGCACACATATGCATAAGATATAGCATATCAAATTTTTTTAACACTTCAATTATTCCATTTTTGTTGAAATTTGCACGCCAGTAATATCCTGAAAGGGAAAAACCTTTGCTCCCAAAAGGGTTTTAAAAAAAAAGTAGGTTACCAAACAGAAAAAAAGGAGAGTTATACTGTAATGCCTGAGTTACATGTACCCTTGGACCCCTTTAACCAGGTCAATAAAGGGGCCGGAGGTAGGGGAATGAGGAAAACAATAAGACTGGTGCACTTAAGGGATTGAATTATTCCCCCCAAATAATGTCCAAAAAAAATGTATTATATAACACCTTTTAAATGCAGTAATTTTTTCAAGCAAATAAACAAATAACTAATATAAACCCAAAAAAAGTGCTCAGTAAGAGTTAAAAACCATCTTAAAAACACAAAAAAAAAGTTAAAAAGAAGAATAAAAAATTACAAATTAAAAGGGGTTTTTCGCCGTCACCAAGAGCCAAGTTTCCCCCCCTTTGCCCCCACTCACCCACGGCCTTGCAGGGGCAGAGACAAGGGAAGAGAGCATCCCAAAAAAGGGGTCCCAGCCCCCCCAGTCTGTCACAATCCCAGCTCTGGTCCCACCAGCTTATTCCCCCCATCCCCCAAAAGGCCAACTATTGCCTTGCCTCCCCAACACACCAGCTAAATTTTTTTCTATTTTTGTCCTTTTTGCAATTTTGATTTCTTCCAAAAATTCTTTTCTCAATTTTTTTTGACGCCTTACCTTGTTTTTTTATTTTTTTTATCCAATTTTTTTTATCCTTTCTGCAGGGTTTTTGCCAAAAAACCCACAGAGCCCCCAAAGGGGAACTGTGAGCTGATTCATATTGGCCAACAATCAGTTATTCTTTTAAAACCGGGGCCGTCCCTTAAACCCCCCAAAACCTGAGTTTTAATTTTTTTTATTTAAAAACTCTGCACCACCACGACCCCTGACAAAAGCACTGCATAAAAAAAGGCCTTTATTGGGGAAACGAATGGGTTAAATTTACAGTTTTTCTGCAGAAAACAAAATTTCTTTTTTTGAAAGAACCAAAAAAAACAGTTGTCCAGATTTAAATTAAATTAAAACCCTTTGTTCATAAAAGCAGAGCGAACAAACTGTGTTGATATAACCTCTCCAGCCCCGGCCGAGGGTCGCGGTGCAGGTGTTCATTCAACCATTTTCTTAATTTGACCTGTTTTCCGGATTAACCCCCTTTCTGTTTTTTAATTGACTTGTTTTGAGTGACCCCAAAATTTTCCCCATCTTTCCTAATTGAGTAAGCCAAGAAGACCAAAAAGTCGGGGCCTCAGACTTGACCAGTTTCACTACAACCAGGCTTAATGAAATCCATTCTTAATTCCAGGGTTTTTGGGTAAAAAGAAGATTTATTAAAAAATTGTTGATTTTCTTTTTTTTAAGAACTGTTAAAATGGAGACCTGGCGATCAAAAAATTCCCAAGTCCTCCATCCTTTTTTTTTTAAATAGTATGATGGACACAGTTTTTTTTGTCATGTTTTGCCATTATCTCATTTTATTATTTCGCAATTAGGGAAAAAAAGAAAGAATCAACCAATCTTCGGCAATTCAAATTAATTAAAAAAGAAGTTAATTGGCAAAAAAGGTCACTAATAAAAAAGGGGAAGAATAAAAACCAGCCACTGCTGTCCCCTCCCCCCGCTCTAAGGGATTATTCAAAAAAACTGCACTGTTAATTGTCAATAATAAAAAGGTTTACAAGGAAAGTCGGAAAAACTATATTATAATACTTCAAAGGGGTTTTTTTCCTTTAGGGGAAATAAAAAAAGCCAAGATTAGGGGGTCCAGTTTCCCACATCATTTAAAAAAATGTTGGAAACCGAGGGAAACCTGAAAAACAGGCGGGACCTAGCCACAGCTTGAGACAGAAGACAAGTTTGTGGGGTCAACAGTTTTTGTGATAAGCGCCTCAAAACAAACTTAAACACAGCTTGACAGCTGTGCAGTATCTGTATCTTTAAATGTATTTTTTTCAATTTTTTTCAAGAAATACTTCACCAAGTTTCGCTCAGATCACTTATAAAGATTTACAGAACGGCAATGATAAAAAATATAAACATACAATATTTACAATCATTAACAGGGTAAAAATGCATAAATACAGAATTTAATAAGTTTATAAGATTAAAACACAAAGAAGGAAACACAAAAAAGACTCAGTGAAAGGAAGATGAAAAAAAAAAAAGAACATTAGAAGCATAATGATTTGCCTGTTATTTTTCATGTTAAAATGTTAAAAGAAAAATAATGAATGAATGAATGAACAAAAAATTTGTTTTCATGTCCCCATAACTTCATCATTTAAACTATAATCTGAAATATCTTAACCCCAAAACTCATTTAACAATTTAAATTTGAAGCCACCCATGTGTGTTCAACGGGAATATAAAGCGGGAAAGTTTTAAAAGACTTTTTAAAGTGGTGTCAGATTTTTAAGATAAATTCCCGAAGGCTGAGCCCATCTGAAATTACACGCCCTCAAGATAAAAAAGTCAGTTATAGCATGGGCCAATTTGTTTTATGGGTTGTTTGGGTTTTATTTCAATTTTTTTCCACCTATTTAAGAAGAGCAAAAAAGTAATATTTAAAAATGAAATAATTTCCCCCCTAAAAAAAAAGGTCATTAAGGCTTGAGAAATAATGAGGTTTACTAATTACTGGTCATCTCACCCCCTTCCATTTTCGTGAGGATTACACAATAAAGACTAATGGGTCACACCCTTTTCAAATGCCCCTCTAACAACACCTTCCAGCTACTTCAAAGTGGTTCCGAACTTGTCAGACATGATCCCCAAGCTAGTCCAGGGACCCACCAGCACAAATAAACCGCCTTCCATGTATTGGGCAGAGGTACACTCCAAAAAAAATTAGAGCTATCTCGAAGCAAAAAGGGAAATAGAAACCCTTTTTGTTACAGGAATGATAAAACAGCGTTCATAAAAAAGAGACAATGGTTCATTTTTAAAAAAATTCACCGATGCAAAAGAAAACAAATTTTTTATTTCCCAAAAACCAACATACAAATTCAATCAGAGACCATTTTTTGCTTGATGTATCTTTTAATGGAAACGGGTTATTTTTCACACGCAGGTTATGGAGAACAGATCATCTCACAGGGGAGGGTGGCCTGAGGCAAGACCCCCATCCCGAAAGGCCGTTCAACCCCGCCACTCCCAAAAAGAGTTCCTACCTGTCCCTTACCCTTCAATTGCTCCAGGGCGCCCCATGGACTGCACCTGCCCCCAAGGGTATAAAAAAACAAATTCCTAATACAAAAAATTTTATAAGGGTTAAAAAAAAAAAAAAAAAAGATACTGCATTGTGGTGTTTCCAGTGACTTAGGGGGTCTAGCTAAAAAGACAATTTGCCATCTTTTTTAAAGGAAAAGAACCATGCACTAAACAGGGAATTTTGTTTCGACCATCTCTAGTCGACAAAATATCTATAATGGGAAATTTTATTCCATGTAATTTTTACCAAAAAATTCTCATTGGCACAAATGCTTTTAGCAGTTTTTCACAAGAAAAAACATCTATGCAAGAAAAGAATTTTTAATTTATTCCCTGCAAAAAAGGAGCCATGCAAAATCTGTAAACAGCCATAACAACAGACATGGCACCAGGGGGAGTCCGATGAAAAAATTTTTTGGAATCCCTTTAACTGAAATGGGAAACCATCTCGTCTAGCAAAAAATATTCTTTAAAGTTAGAATTTTTTCGGGGCCCGTCTGGCTTTCCCGATATTCTGGACATGTGTTTTTGGGGAATACGCTGAATCAATCCACCACTCCAAAATTATCCAACCCACTTAATGTTAATCCGGCAAAGGGGCCCGTCCCACAGTATGTCAAGGGGGAACAAACAAGGGCAAAAAGCACCACCATTGCAGGCACGCCATATATAGAGACCAATATATCCCATTTTTCACTGCTTTTTTCCCTCTGTGCTCGTGTCGCTCTGCACAGTTCTTTTAATTTTAAACCTTGATGTCTATTATTCTGTCGCCATTCTCTTTAGACATTATATCTCAAAGTAAATGACAGTTGAGCTATCTTCAAGCCAGTGAATACCAACCCTTTCTTTAAAGTCGTATAGTTGGAAGCCTTTTTGAATGAACATGGAGTCACACTTTAAAAACACTTGTTTACCGGTATTACTCATTTACATGAACAATTTTCTGATCTAAAACTTTAAAAAATATGAGGACTTAGAATGTTTTTTTTAAATTTCTGTTTAAATGGAACAGTTTTTTTAAGCAGGCCATTTTCATTAGTACTAGAATGACTAAACATCCTTTGGGTCTGTTTTCTGACCGTTTATCCAAACCCAGTTCCAGAGAGCGGGGAGCTCATTCGGGCAGCATTAGGATTAAAAGCCCCAACCGGGATGGGATGCCAGTCCACTGCAGGCTACATCCCCCAAAAGGGGCCAAATTCCCCAAATGTTTTGGAAAACATTAAAAGGAGAGGAAATTTACCCAGAAAACACATGACACGGAAAAAACAAACGAGCCATTCGCCACTCTTTTTTAAAGAAAAGACCAAGGGTTCATAATAAGGGCAAATGCCATTTTTAAATTACTTAAATTTAAAAACTATGAAGTTTGGGAGGAAGCAAATGAACCCTGGGTTTAGTTTAATGTTTTATCCACAGACCATACAAAGAGAATGAGCAAACTGTACAGTGTGTCCAGGATTTGGGTGTAACCGGGTTCCAGGAAGCAAAATACAAGCTGAAAGCCCTGTCCATTTGGAAAGCTGCAGTACACAACCAACACCCGCCCTCATAGGCCCAAACACTATGACATGCTCTGAACCTGGACAGCATAAAGGCAGAAATCACCCCAAAAAATGTTTGTGCTTGATAGCATCATTTGCTGTAGCCAAGGTCTAGAAACAGTAATCGCCACAATGTGAAGGATTTAATGGCAGGCAGTTGAGCTGTACTCGCAAAAATCTTGTCAATTTTAATTACTTCAAGGAAAAATGTGCATGCTGTCAGCTATTTGAACCACTTTTTAGTATTACTATTTAATTAAAAGTAAAACAATGCCATAAAAAAGGGTTTAAAGGGTAAAAGTAAGCACACATTTGCTGTATTGATGTTGCTGCAACAACCCAAAACACATGCGAATTGCTAACCAGCGTATAATTATTCCTAAATCAATATCTGACAAGGGGGTGCTTCAGTGTCAAATCCCGGGTTGTGAAATTCAAACAAAACAATCCCTAATGAATCCAGGTTTTAGGTCAGTATCTCGCTTTGATTGATTAATACATGATACCTCCAGCAGCTCTGCTGCTTGCAACACACCACTTGGTAATGCGCGATTCTGCTGGACAACATCGGGGGGATTTCGCTCAAATGTGTAACATCCCCACTGCTGGCAGGGGAAGCACCAAGGGAACAGAAACTGAAGGAAGAATCATAATGTAGCCCGAGAGGTCTGGATATGGAGATTAGGGGTTGACACAATATGATTCAGAAATCACATAGAATCACAGTGGGACATAAACCCGGATGCATTAAAACTAGATATGGCAGTGAAAGGGTGTAAATGGGGACCATAAGGGGGATGGAACAAATGTCAAATAATTTGTTACCCTAAGAAAATGACTTATTATAAGAAGGCCTAAATGTTAGCAATTAGGCTGAACTTTATTCTGAAAGCACTTTCAGTTTAAAAAGGGGACATATGAAGTTAAGACTGAAGTGTGCATCTTCATTACAACTGGTGCTAGAACCTGAGGCAGGCTACTGTAGAATAAGGTGTAATGAATAAAGATAAGGTTCAGGGAATTCATAGAATCTCCTCTGCAAGAGGCTTCTGGGCACCCATGAGAAGACACTGGGCAGTTCAACTTGCTAATTTCAGATGTGAATGTTGAAGTAACTCTGTTACTCGGGAAATTCTGTTTTAGAACATCTTACTGGCACAACTCCATTGCAGTCTCATGTGTTTACTAAAGCTAACTCCAAATGAGGGAGGGCATAATTAGAGAGGACCGTTTGCTTCTCTTCTGGGAAAAAATAGTAAAAGTAAATATGTTGTTCTGCACAGTTAGAATTATAGACATTTATTACAAGCCACCCTTAGACTACAAGAAAATTAAATGTTTTGAAAGGCGAAACTGACTCCAAGGCTCAAAGCTCATAACGGCTGAATAATACAACGACTCTCCTGCTTTTTCAACTTGCAGATCAACTGTCTTATTTAATTACATTTCATGTTATTGAATGTGATGACATGTTCATGGCCAGTGTGGAGCTGGACATCCTCCAAGTAATCAGAATCGCTTTCAGAGTATGCTGGTTATTCACCATTTCACAAACATGCATATTAGGTTTCTTGGTCACCCCAAACTGACTTTTTAACAAGTCTGGGTCTCAGATAGTGTGCTATGCAATGTGTTTGATTCCACCAAGGTGCCTATGTTCTCCCCAATGCTGTCCAGCCAGGACAGGTTCAGCTCCTAGTTGCCCAGTAGTAAAATAATGTGTTTTGGGGGAAATGGACAGGTGGTTTTCAAAGTGTTTTACAGCCAATCCTCCATCACAATCCTTTAAAGACAGTGTAGTTGTTTATACTGTGTTCTTTGCACAACACTCTAACAAAGATATTATTAAAGAGTTAAGACGTTTATTGTCACAGCTGGCAACAATGACCTGGGTTGAAATTACTTTTTTTTTACCACCCACTTAAAATGTGTTGCTAAAATGATATAATCATTTAATCACTGTAGACTTTGAGTTAAATATCTTTGAATCAAAGTAAGTTTCCTTACTGTTTATGTGAACTTTGCTAAACAAGATGAATTACAGTATGGAAGAAGCAGCTTGAGGCCTTCCGACATTCAACTCAAATGCTGAATACAAGAATGTTGGATTTCAGGCTTTGTGCACTTGCTAGTTTTAACCTACAGTAGAAGAGTAGAATCAAAATCAATTAATAACCAGAGGAATTAAAAGCATACTTAGACCAAGAGTTAAAAATCATACTCTACTATTGGCCCCTGTATTCATAACCTACTTCAAATTAAAACAAAAGTAAATGCCAGCTCAAAACCATCTTTGTAGTATAAAATGCAATGATTTTAAGTACAGAATCAGATTTATGCCTTATTACTGAAATCTATCTTAGTAAATCTGACATATTCCTTTAGCTGAGGCAGCACTAAATGGTTATAGCCCTTCTAAATCTAGAGGTATTGGTTGAAGATGTGGCCTTAGGATATTATGTTTGATGAACTGCTAAGGGCTTCTAAAATCAGGAGAATTTACACCCTTTTGAGGCACTCAATTAGACATTAATACAGATGCCAGGAAAATTGTAATATTAGCCTACAGACCACCTGGGCTGCATTCACTGTTCATGACTGAATTTGGCATATAAAAGATATAAATTATGATCATGTTGTATTGATGGAAGATTTTAATATACACACTGACGTAGAAACTAACATTTTAGCAAAACAGCTGTTAAGCTAAAGGGGGATTTTGCCAAAGTGTTAATGGCCCAGCTCATAGTCATAACCACCCATTAGAATTATTACTTAGTTGAGAGTGAAAAATTAAATATTACTCCATTAAATGAAATTACATCTGATCACTAATAATGTTTCTGCCCTTTCCAGTACAAACACAGATTAAAAACAAGGACAGTGAACATCTAAATTGTAACTCAACATTAACATTTAAATATATTTTAAGAAACTCAAAGGCAATTTTGGGGAACTGTATTGTAGAACAGCTAACATCTAATCATAATGTGACTTTGAAAGAGACTTTTATACAGTGGTTCCCTTAAAACAAAAGTGATTAAAGTATACAGAAACCCCTGAGATAATGAGAATACTCACACTCTAAATTAGTGTGTAGAAATCCAAGCATAGCTCAGAGCAACAAAGCCTTAACCTTTCCATGCTGCACAGGCTGACAGTTTTAAAAAAGCATAGCAGGCTGCTTGTGCTGATCGACACATTTACAAAACAAAAGATGCTGAAGGTGAGGTGTGAAAAAATTTTAAAGGGTGGGGGATTCAAAGGGTTTTTGTAGGTTTTAGGGATTCTAGTGTTAAAAAAAAAAAAAAAAAAAAAAAACAGCACTAATTTTTCCCACTCATGTGCAGAGGATAACAAACTGTACAAACAACATTTCTCTGAAGGTGTCCTTAATTAATTACATCAGTGCTAAAGTAGTGTGTATAAACTTTGCCCGAATAAACAGAAATGCTAGTTACTGGGGAATAGTAACATGCACCAAAAATTTTGTCCTTTTGACTCACTTGGAATTGGATTTTTTTAACTGATTCATCATGAAAACAGGGGCTTATTTTTGACACTAGCATGTCTTATAAAACGTATTACAAAATATCAAAAACTATTTTTTCCATCTAAAAATGCAGGAAATTTGAGATTTTTTCTAAATATGCAGGGTGTTGAAAAAATCTTTAATATATTTTTTTTCCTAGTAGGACGACATTGTGATGCATTATTACAGAATTTTCAAATTGTTCTTCATGCAGCTTTCAGTTAGTTAAAAGAATTAGAAGGTCCAAAACTATAACTTCAGTTCTCAGTTCTTTCACTTGTTGCTTACAACGATTTCAAAATTCTCCTTTTTAAAATTAAAGGCCATAATATGTCAAGGACCTGCTTACTTATCTCATCTTATCATTACTTACAAACCAGGGGTGCACATTGAGATCCCAAGATGCAGGGCTACTAAAGATACCAAGGAATAAAAAATAACACTGGGAGATGAAGCTTTTAAATTACAGGGCCAAGAAGTGGAATGGTCTCCTGCTAATACAGAGTAACAAATGTCCATTCAGTCTCAGATTTTAATTGGGCTGAAAATTCAACTTTAATCTAGCATAACCGTTATAGCTGCTTATTAGCTGTGCATACTGCAACTTTCTTTGTTAGTCATTTGTACAAAAAATGTAAGTAACAAATATTTATAAACTGTTACTAACTGCCCTGTATTCTGTTTTGTCCTTGATTTCTGTGTGCACTTGGTGCCACTACTCACTGCTAAGTGGTTTTCCTCCCCAAAGGGAAAAAGACACCTGTGATGCTGGGAGACCTGATTAAAGGGATGGAAAAAATTCTGTTGTTATATTAGACACCCCAGCACAGACTATTACAGAATGCCAGGACGGGATGGACAGCAGATGTTAGAGGTTTCTGAGATTGTGACTGTCTGATTTTATCATGTTGTTGACTGGGGTTTTGTTTCCCACACCTCCGGTCAACCTGCCTCAGCTCAAGAACAAATTAATGGACAGATATTTTGGGCTCCATTTAAGGTGACCACTTTCAAAAGGGGTAGCTGTCTTTATGGGGCTCATTATACAGTATAATTAGTAAACTTTCATTTTACTCAGAACCTACATTTGATCTTCCAATTAATGGCACTATACAAAACGTAACTGAATTGAATGGAAACTGAAACTAGACTTTAGATTTTCTGTGAAATGAGCTGGAGTATTCATGACCCTTTTAAAATAAGAAAATGTATTTATTTTCATGTCAAGTAAAAAGTAACTGCTTGTTTTATACCTTGTTAGTCAACACTTTTCCCTTTAAATTCAAACTTAGTAGGTAATATGAAAACAAGTAAACATTTATTCATCATTGATTAATACGTAAATCTTAGTTTGTAAATTTTATATATATATATATATATATATATATATATATATATATACATATATATACACATATAAATATATACATACATACACACACACACATATACATACATACAATATATACAGTATATATAACACACACAGCTACCTTTGAATATATGTATACCATTTATTTTAAAATGACCAAATTTCATCTTTTTAAATAAATAGCAAGGAAGCTGGAGTTCTAGTTTAGTTGAGGCCAAGAATTCCACATGAAATTCAATAAAAACTTATAAGTACATTAGCAAAGAAATTTGGGGATTATGACAACAGTGCACAGAGTGGGTCACTTGCTGCAGACATGGAAGATTAAGTTGCTTCCGCTGCAGCCAACAAATGAGAGACCACTGTGTGCTTTAGACAGATTCTATCTGTAGAAACGTGACAACAGCTGCTCTAATTGTCTCCAAAGAAAGGGAAAAGTTCTTTGAGAGACAGCGTCCCGGGAGACACAAAAATATTTATAAATATATTTAAAAATAGAAGGCAGAACAATCTTTCTTAGTACGTTTTTCATTCCTTTATGAAACACTTCAAGTAATGGACTTTTGTGTTATGCCAAGACCTTTTTTTAAATTAATGGTGTACATCTCTTAGTGTTGACACAGTGAGTCTGTACAGTAATCAAACTTTTCCCAACAATTATCACTGAGGTTTTATTTTTGGCCTTTGCCCACATTTATTGGGCCAAAAACATCACAAATAATTTTGGTAGGAGATATACAAAGGGCTATAAATAATAACACAAACCCAACAGCCTCTGCTGTATTAGTCCAGCCATTTCAAAACCACTTAATCCAGTTCAGGGTGCCACGAACAGCCTTAGTTTTGGGTGTGTGTTTTCTGGCTGCATTCCTTACAAACACCATTTTTAATTTTTTTTTATTTGATAAGGGAACAGTCTGTTTTACTGACAATACTGATGGTTAGTCCTAAAAATATCAATACTGGGGTACTTTAACCTGCCCAAATGGTCCCACATAACAAACTGTTAATAAGATATCAGCTTTAAAGTTTGTCATCTGTAACAAATACACTAAATTCTTTTTCACCGTTTTTTTTGAAGAAAGAAAAAAAAAAAAGGTTACAAAGAAATCAGTTTAAAAGAGAAATGCAAGATCATTCAGGATAAAACTGAATTTTCAGCTCATTTCAGTTAAAGTATAAGCCATTGTGCCATTCGCTCCATTCTTCATTTATGGCTAGTTATCCACCTTTACCATGTGACCCAAGTGACCATTTCAGATTCTTTTTTGGTTTCTGTGAGCTCCTTCCCCCGTCTCAGCTAGGAGGCTGATGTGTCAAGCTAGAGTGGCTGGACTGAAATCCGGTGGGGGTGGACAAAGGAGCATTATCCACTGGGACAAGGCCTGGCTTTCACCCTCTCATCTCCTTGCTTTCCACTTTTTTTCATAGTTCAGGGGACCTGAACTGGGTCAACTGGGGTTTAAATATGGATGGATGAATTTTCACCCCTCTCTGGGAATGTTGGTTATAGCCCCTGATGCTTATTCTTACACTTTCTTGTGTGATATGGTTGTGGTGATAAGACTTATTTTTAACAAATAACCCAAGCATGTTTGTTACAATAAACAAAAGAATACATTTATTTATAATGTAAGGATAAAAGTTGAAATACAGAGTTTTAATATATATGTATATACACAAACACACACAATACATATACAAAAACACACACAAACATAAAAAAATATATATATATCTCTTCTATATCTATATATATATATATATATCTATATCTATCTATATCTATCTATATCTATATATCTATCTATATCTATCTATATCTATCTATCTATCTATATCTATCTATCTATCTATCTATCTATCTATCTATATATATATATATATATATATATATATATATATATATATATCTATCTATATATACATATATATATCTATATCTATATCTATCTATATCTATATATATATCATGTCACGCATGCGCGAGTAGGAGACCGCGGACGGATTTGAACGCACCTGGGAACACATTCGCGGCAGGAATGGCGGGTACTAACTTTCTCCCTCTGCTTCCTCATAGGAAAAAGGACCCTCCGCCACCATAAGCCGGGTTTTGACCGCAGTACGGTACTTCCACCCTTCCTCCGCCATCTTGTCCTGACATCATCAATCCCATCCTCCCTCACGGTTCTTCCCAGCATCCCTCCACTTCCGGCTCCTCCCTAATAAAATGGCCGACGCCATGATACTGCGTCGTGCATATGAACAGTTTTTGTTTATATTTTGACCTTTCTTTTGTTTAACTGTACAATATGGGGGGCCCGAAAACCCAACCCTTGCTACTGTCTCTCTGGTCCTTACAACTGGCAAATCGGCAGGATAAAGATCCCGGAATGCGGGGGGGACAGGACCTGAACACCGTGTTGCAGGAATGACGCCCAGCTCCAGGCCCTGCAGAAAGCGCAAGCCGCTACCAACCGGGAGCTGGAGGCCACGGCCAGGTTAGTGGAAGCCCAACGGCGTAGACCAGACCCGCCAGGCAGCCCCCAAATTCCTGGTAACCGGGGCCTCGAGGACGCCGATGCCTACCTGGGAAATGTTTGAGGGAGGGCCACCCGACGAAGTGGCAGCGGTCCGAGGGGGCGCCCATCTTGGCCCCATATTAAGCGCGGGACTCAGGGGCCTTTTGCCCTCCGGGAGGGGGAGGAGCCGCAATACGACCTCCTCGCCCAAATATTGGCCCGCCACGGCATTAGCCCGGCCAGCAGGCGGCCGAATGGCGAACGGGGTCTTGACCCGGTGCCGGCCCGCCCCAGGCGTCGAGTTCGGGGGCAAGATGGCGCTTTTTACGGCCAGAGAGCCCTCGACGGGAAAGTCCGAGCGTGGCCTGTGAAGGCCTGGTAAATGAATGCCCAGCCCGCCCAGCAGGTCCGGGCACGCTTATCAAAATATGTCGGGCCTCCTCGAGCCCTGGAGCGCCAGTTGGGGGTCCTCCGACTTGGGGTCAGAAAGCCTGCTGGGAACCGGCAGGGACGGGGGGCCACCCGAGCCCTGGGACGCGCAGAAGCGCCAGCCAGAGAAAAGAGGGGCCCCGGGGTCCGCCAGCTGTTTCCTTTGGGCGAGACCGCCACCTGCTGCCAAACTGCCCCATCACACGCCCGGAGCCTATGGACTGCAGCTGACATCAAGGGAGAGGTATTGTACCCGCCGCATCCCTTGGCGAGTCCCAGGGGAGTGGTGTTGTAAATGGGCACGCCGGGTGGCTTTGTTTGATTCGCAGCAACATTACCATTGTTGCCGCTTGCCTTACCGCAACAGTGGTTAAAGCAACATTTGTTGGTTACCTGTGTACATGGGGGACTAGGGTCATATCGCCCGCCACTGCTATCTTACCTGGAAGGGGAACCAATCCAAATGTCGTCGCTGTGACCTGACCCCTTCCCAGTGATCCTGGGACAGACTGGTCTAAAAGAATCAGCGTAAGCCAGTCGCCCCGGGCCTGTGGATCGTCAGGGGAAAGGAACCTCCCCCCAACTCCACGCCGGCACAAGGGCAGGCCCATGGGCGCTGGTGTCTCGGGCCCTTTTCCGCTACGGCCCTTTGACCCGAAGATTCCCCGGGAGAAGGGACTACTGGGGAACCTCCCGGCCCAGGCCCCAAGCCCCTCTCCCGTGCCTGACCATCAATTTCGTCCACGCGCCCCCTTTTAAAGAGGAGCAGTGGAATGATGACTCCCTCGCTTTCCCCGGGAACGCATTGTTCTGCCTAACAGCTCGAAGCGGAGGATCCACACCGGGAACCCTTCTTTGTCCTTGAAAATGATCTGTTGACCGAGTGGCTACCCATGAGGGCGAGGTCGGAATTTGGGCTAATCCGCACTTCCAGGGAGATATGCGAAGTTGGCACATGCTCACCTCCAGGCGCCACCTCGGGCCAAAACACTGGAGAGGATTAAGCTCCGTTTTTACTGGCCTGGGATCAATGAGGAGGTCCGGGGGGTTCTGTCAGTCTTGTCCGGAGTGCCAGACCCGCCAGTTTCCCTAGGAGGGACCGTGTCCTCAGTCCTATTCCCTCGTGGACTCCCTTTGAAGGATGGGGGTCGATTTGTGGGACCCCGGGGCCCCCTCAACCCGTGGCCATAAGTATATCCTAGTAAAGGGGACTATGCCACCGGTACTCCAGAGGCGGTTCCCGCGCCCCCCTAATACAAAAGCATCGCACGGAACTGGTTAACTTAGCCACGCTGGCATATAAGGGGGGTCCTCACGGCCCAGGGACGCCCTTCATCGGATGCCGCGAGGTGGCCAAATTACGCAGATAAAGCACCTGAAAGCGCCAGTCTATCACCCGCAAACTGACGGGTTGGTCGAGCGATTAATCAGACGCTAGCAGATGCTCCAAGGTAGCGCCCCGACGGCAGGAACTGGGACCAGCCCCTCCGCCGTGCTTTTTGCCACCGGAGGTACCCCAGGCCTCACGGGCTTCCCCTTTGAATTATTATACGGGCGAAAACCCCCGGGAATCTCGACATCCTAAAAGAAGGCTGGGAGGGCCGAGGCTTTTCCCCTCCTCTAATATTTTGAGCGTAGAAACCCGCGCCGACCTCACAAAGATCGGGCCCCCTCAAAAGAGCATCGGACTCGCGCAGAAAGCGAGGCCCGTTACAACCGCAACCCCCCCCTCAGGGAGTTCCGCCGGGACCGGTAGGGGTTCTCCCGACCTCCCCCCGGGCTGCTCGCCACTGGAAAGGGGCCTTACAGGTTAAGGAGAAGGCCCTCCGACTTTTTGGGAAAACAGCCCAACCGCCGACCCGAGGTGAGGGATCTATCATTTAACCTGTTAAAGCCCTGAAAGATAGAGAGCTTTCCGCCCGTAGGTCACTTCCTTTTCGCAAGCACAACTGCCCTTAACCTCGGGGAAGAGCTGACCCCAAAACAGCGGCAGGAGTTAGCCCAAACACCCGAGCCATCCCGAGGTAGTGAGCGAATCACCCGGCCGGACCGCTTGATTGAGCACGCATATAGTCACGGAGCCGGTAATCGTCCGAGAGGCCCTACGACTCCGGGGGCAAAAACGCCGAGAGGTCGAACTGGAGGTGAAACGATGTTGACATGGACATAATTGAAGAGAGCCTAGTCCCTGGTCCAGCCCTTTGTCCTCGCTCAAGCCAGACGGCTCCTGGGGGTTCTGTAAGACTTTGAGCCTGAATCAGATCCAAATTCGAAGCCACCCCCTGCCCGCATTGACGACCTCCCCTTTAGCGGCTGGCGGGTCGAATCTGACTACCCTTGACATGACAAAAGGGTATTGGCAAATTCTAACGGCATCCGCAAAAGGGGAAAACGCTAGCACTTTGCGGCACTGGGCAAGGTCCTCCCATTTGGGCTGCACGGGCCCGGGGACTTCCAACGCCCGGTAGATAGAGTGCTGACGCCTCCCCCAGTCCTATAGTGCGCTTACCTGGATGCGTTGTCATCTATTCCGCACCTGGGAGGAGCATTACTGCAGGTGAGCTGTCCTCCTAACACTGGGTAAAGCCGGCTCCCGATAAACCCCGAAGTGTTTTTGGATTAAAGGAGGCCAAATATTTAGGCTACCTCGTGGGACAAGACAGGTGCCGGCCACAGAGCTCCAAAGTGAAAGAATCTTAGAATGGCCCCGGCCCGAGTACCAAGAAACAGGTGCAGTTTTGGGCTTGCGGGTTACTACCGCCGTTGCCCGTTCAAGAGCAGCACCCTTGACTGACCTGAAAAAGGGCCCCCTATACGTGGGTGTGGACCGACAAAGCAGAACACGCCGTCAGTGACCCAAAGAAGGCCCTAACGCCGGCACTTGTGTTACGGACGCCCGATTTTGGGCTCCTGCTTATTTCCAGACCGACGCCGGGCACAGGCCTGGTGCCGGGAGCCGCCCCCGATGGTGTCGAGCACCGTGATGTACCTTAGCCGGAACTGATGGACCGAGACCCGGACGGCAGTGGAGAGGGGGGCCTTGGGCCCTTAAGGGCAGTGACCCACCTCCGGGACTACCTGCTGGGGCCAGTTCGCTCTGGTGACTGATCACGCTGCACTTCAGTGGATGTCCCTGCACAAAGAGTCGAATCCGCTGGGGCACCAGGTGGTTCCTGGACTTACAGCCGTATAAGTTCACTGTCACTTATCGGGCGGGCACCTTTTAGGCCAATGCCGGGCCCCTCTCTATTCAACCCCCCTGGGTAGGTCCCCACCACGGTCCTGGGCTAGGGGGGGTCGGGCAACGCCAGTAGGAGGCCCTGATTGATTGACAGCACCTGGAAACCACTCCCGCCAGGGGAAAGGTGGGTATTAACTTTCCCTCTGCTTTCATAGGAAAAAGACCCTGCACCATAGGATGGGGTGACCGCAGTGCATACTTCCCGCCCTTCCTCCGCCATCTTGCCCTGACGCCCTCCTTCCCATCCTCCTGCGGTCCTTCCCGCATTCCCCCCACCTCCGCCCTCCCCAATAAAGGCCGACGCCAGGAGTCGCGCGTGATATGAACTGTTTAGTTTATGATTTTGACCCGTCTTTTGTTTAACTGTACAATATAAGGGCCGGAAAACCCCAACCCCTTTCTACTGTCTCTCGGGCCTTTACAATATACACATATATATATATATATACATATACATACACACACACACACACACACACACACAACACATACACAATATATATATATATATATATATATATACAGACACTATATACATATATATACAGATCTACATATCTACATACTTGTATCCTCATAAAAGTATTCGTTTTTCTTCAGCGCCTTTGGAGCCTTCCTTTTTCTAGTACCGGTCCAGTCAGTTCATGTGATTACGTGGGGCGTGATGATGTCCACGCATTCCCCTCCACGGCCATCGAGCTAACGTCCGTTTCAATATATGGAGAAAAAAAGGTTCCAGTTATGACCATTGGCCCTAGAATTTCGAAATGAAACCTGCCCAACATTTGTAAGTAAGCTGTAAGGAATGAGCCTGCCAAATTTCAGCCTTCTACCTACACGGGAAGTTGGGGAATTAGTGATGAGTGAGTGAGTGAATGAGTGGTAGTGAGTGAGTGAGTCGGGAGGGGTTTGCCTTTTACTAATATATATATATATATATACACATACATACTATCTATACACACATATTTGAAAGATATGTATATATAGTAGATACATATTTATAGATAGGACATAACCAAAATAAATTGCTACAGCTTATTGAACGCTTTCTTCCTACAGAAAAGCACATAAATGAATTTGATCTTTAGATTCATGTGGTCAAGATGAGGTTCTTTAGCTGGATTAGGTTATACTGCCTGCACTGCAGCTTTGATATAATCCCAGCTGTGCACTAGCTTACATCCTTCCCCCACCCCCACAGCAGTTTGAAGTTGTGAGATGCTGCCTGTTTCGCATCAGATTTGGGAAGAAATTTATAACAGCAAGAACTTATCCTTTACAAGGGGGTGGAGGAGAATGTGCATCCTTGGCTGGGACAAGAGGCAACAAATTGGCTGGTGGGCATTGACAATTTTGCTCAGCATGCAGCAGGTAATACTCAAGGAGAGCATAAGGAGAAAGAATTGTTTGGTTATTGTTTAATTTGTATTGGTATTGATGAATGATTACTGGAGAGAATTGAAAATGCTGTACAAGAATAAATTCTTATTTAATTCCAAAAATTTCTAGTGTTTAACTGTTCTTGGGTTTGGGGTTCACTGATATCCCCCCTTTGGTCACAAAGGTTAATACTTTTCATTTAAAAAGTGACAGATCAGTACCATAACACATTAGTAGGCTTTATCATAACTAGTGTTATGATTAACAGTTCTGGGTCAAAGCAGGTGTATTTATGGTTTGATGTCCCTTTTCCCAGTTGACTTTTTTCAGACACATGGAAGAATGTTCAGCATGTTCTCCTTATTTGTTCAGGAGTTCTCCTTTCACCTTGGTTGCATCTTCTGGTGGTGAGTGGTACTGCAGTTTTTTCTTGGTTTTACACACAGCGCTTCAGTTGCAACCAGAGGTCCGTAGGGTGAGCTGATGATCAGTCTGTTCCCATCATTAACAAAGTGAACACTTGAATTTTGCACAGTCTCTGCTCTGACACTTACTATATAGGCAAGGTTTGGATTAATGGCACCCTTGTCCAACTCTTTTAATTTTGGGTCTTCCATTTTCAATCCAAAAGTCTTTTTTGGGTAGAAGTTTGTTTCTTAGTGTTTTTTCAACCACCCTAAGCAAAGGGGCCCTTTTTTAAAAGGAAAGGGAAAAGATGACTTCTTGGTTTTTTAAAACAATAAACTCATCTTTTAGTTTACTACTAAAAAATTTTTCCCCATCAAGACTGACAATCATTGAGTTACGGGTTTTGGGTTATTTACATGATACCCTGAGAACCATCCTGGAAGTCCTTAGCTTGTGACTGACCTTGAACAATTAAGACACAGTGGTTAACCCGAAGACATCCCTTTTGGAGGCTTAGCCCCCAGCGATATTGTTCGGGTAGGGTTTTTTGCCAATCTTGTTAAAACCAAAAAGGGATAATGTCATCAGCCCCAAACCAAGGCTTTCGTTTCGTTTATCGGGGTTGGATAATTTTCAATAGTCGAGCTGCCATGCAGTGGTAATTTAAAGCCCCAGCCAGTACCCGGGTGATCAGAGAAAAGGGAAAGTATTGGGGTCTGCCAGTCCGACAAGGATAATGATGACACTTACTTTCTCAGCCCTGTTTTAAGGAGTGGGCCATGGGATTTTCCCGGCCATAGAATGAAGGGGGAAACTCTTATGGGAGTTCTGGAAGATGGGTCCTTTTTAAAAACCAAAACCCAATTGTGCGGAAAAATTAGGATATCCTAAAATGGGTAATCCCTTTTTTTGTTTAAATTCCCGAGAAATCCCTTTATTTGTTATCCCGGAATTTTAATGCATCTTTTTTGTCCCAGTTTTTAAAAAAAAAATTGGACTGAACACCTGTCCCCGGTACAAAATTTTTAAAAAAAATCTGGTTACCATGATAGCTTCGTCACACTGAAGGCTACTAAGTAGTAAAAAAAACCAAAAATACTCAGCATTTACTCAAAGGATTTTGGGGAAAAAAAAAGCTTAGAAAACAATACACAAAACCCTCCATTTTCAATTGTTTTAAAATTCAGACCTCATCGACCCACAACAAAAAAAAAAAGAAAATGCATATTATCCAAATATTTTGGGATTATTTTGACAATTTTTTCAAATTTTTAAATGTCCAAAAGGAAAAAAATTTAAAAAAAAAAAAATCTATTTTGAACACAGTATTTTGCATTTTTTTGTTTTTTTTTTTTTTACAAGTGACTAGGGTCGATCGGCACTGGCCACAAGGAAGGAAGGAAGAACAAACCGGGGATAAGGTGCTGTTCCTTTTCTAATCACCCACACAACAGTCAGATTTCCCAACTGCCCCTCGCGATTTCCCCTAATCCATAACTGTCTCGGTGAGACTACCAGACCCCTTTTTGTCCGGGGGTTTTTAAAAACGGCTCTTCAGCAAAATTTTTCTGAAGGCAAACATTTTGCCATAACCATCACAGCTGGGAAGAAGGCAGATTGGGGCAGGTCACCATGGGGGGAAAGAAAAACTTTAAAAAAATGAGGGCCTTTTCCCGACTTCTTTAAATTTTTTACAGGCCCCACACACAAAAACTTTGATCTAAAAATGAATCAAAACATGACAAGGGTCAGAACTTAAAAAGGTCTTTACATTACTAAAGTGCCTTCTTTTTTTTATTTGCTCTTTTTCAAAACTGCTTTTTCCCTTTTTAACTTTTTTTAAATAATGCTATTCATGTTTTACATTTAAGAATAATTAATATTAAATCTAGTCTTTCTTAAAAACACGGCTGGGATTGTAAAGGGACCACTACAATCACTGTGTTTTTTAATTTCCAGAGAAAAAACCTGATAAATTTTTTTAAAAAATACCCAACTTGGCTTTTTTTTTTAAAAAAGAAACTCAGGGCATTTGTCCAAGATGCAAAAGCATTACAATTTATCAAATATTGAAATGTCAAAATTTTCAATTTAAGAAAAACGAATTTTTAAAATGTATAAAAAGTCCCTTTTTTCACAGATTCTTATAATACTTTCAAGGTAAGTTTCGTTTGTTTTCCCACCACAGTGGACATCATGGGGAAATTTATTTTCCCCTTGCACCCCATCACCAGTTTTTCCCCAACTCCAAACTTCAGTCTGCAAATTTCTTCTTTGACCCCCAAATTATTTTTAACCGCCTTTGTTGCTTATCCCCACAAAAATTTGTTAGCCCAAACAGGAGTCGAAAAACCAGCAAGGTCGACAAATGGTCATCTAATCTGATCTGCCGTTAAAAATGGGGACCCATTTTTGGATTCAAAACACTAAAAACCTTTTTTTATGCCATTTTTCATATTGAAAACATCCAACACATTTTTCCACAAATAGAATCCAACATACAGGTTTTTTCCACAAAATACAGTTCTTCCGGGAAATACATAGAATCCCAGTCCCGTGATCAAGGAAAGAAGACAGGTGGTTTTCTTTCGCCCCTTTAAATTTTGCAGCCGACCCGACCAATGCCTTTTCCCCAGGCATGGTTATATTCTGTGTCATCTACCTTGCCATGCAGGCTTATGAGAACCACTCAAAGGCTAAAGGCATGAAACCTTCCACATGTTATATGTTTGAATACTGTTTTGGTTTATCTAACTTAAAATCATGAACCATGCAACCCCCCAAGGGGGATGAAAGAGAAATGCCCATTTTGCCATCACATTCTTGTATTGTTATTTTTTATAGCTTACAAAAAAAGATTCCCAGGCGGGGGGATTTTGACGGGCAAAAACTAATGTACTATGGACACCTGACAAAAAGGGAAAAACAAACCAGGGACTTTAATTTTTTTTCAAAGACCTTTTAAAGAGCAAGACCACCAACGGGTAATAATTACCAATTAATTAAAAAGGTTATGCCTTTCTGTGTGTTACAAAACTCAAAAAACCTGGAAATGGAAAAAAAAGGGTAGAGTAAAGCAAAAGAAAAGAATGTTTAAGTCTATCTGTCGGGCAGAGGATATGGGAATAAAAAAACCCAGGACAATGGTAAAAAGTATTGAACTTTCGGTTTTCTTTCAGTGACATTTTCTCAATCCCATATGAAGATAAATTTGTTGTGATTTGAGCAATTTTAAATCAACTTATTATTTTCAATAATCAAGGAATAAAAACAAATAAAGTTGATGGTGTTGTTTTAAAAGATACCCAGCAAACACTTAATTTCCCCAAGGTCGCAAAACACCCAGAGATTTTAGACTTTTTAAATCTTTACAGGGCAGGGAAAACGGGGGAGGAAGTTTGCCATTTTGGCATTTTTTTGTTATTTGAAAGAGACAGCAACTAAAATTTTCATTAACAATAGTGCCGGCTTTTTAATAGAAAAATTGGGGAAACAATGTCCCGGGGCTGAAAGGTTTAAAAGGAAATAAACAGGAAGTAAAGCCCCTAGCCAGCCTCCCATTCAAAAAACTGAATTCCCAAAAAAGCTTTGTTTTTTTTTTTTTTTAAAAACCCAAAAAATGGGTAGATTTTTTTAAAAAGTTTCAAAAAACTAGAAAACCCTCATTATCAATTTTTTAAAACTTTTATTTATTAAAAGGGTTTTTTTTTCATTTTTGACTTTGGCCCTTTCATATTTAAACTCAAAAAAAAGTAGAAAAAAGCCTTAGGGCAAAAACCCCCAAAAAAATACGTTTTATAATGGGAAAAAAATTTAACTTGAAAATATAAAAATCATTTAATATTAAAAAATGGCTTCGGATCTTAAGGCCTAAAAATTACTGGCACAAAACCAGGCAGTCAGAATTGGGGACCATTTGGCCGATCATAAATACATTAAGCCCAAAATTCTGAAGTCAAATTATTCTATTTTTGTCATTACTGCAATCCCATCAGTACCCTGTAGTAGTTTAAAAATCTAAAATAGGGGGGAAAATGAGCTAATACCCTGGGGGGAAAATGAGAAATAGTTCTCAATCTCACACAGCATACATAAGCACAAAACCCCTTTCCACTGCAGAAAAAAAAACAGAGGCAATCAAGAAGAATCGGATTTTGAAACACAAACCAGCAAGCTTTTCATGACAATCGGGATTTTTTTACTTTAAATTTTGGCCCAGTTTTGCCTGTTTGTCCTTTTTCTTTAAATTTTTTTGAGGGGCGGCACAACACAAAAAGCAGCACAGGTTCCTGCCCATGAATATAAAGGTTTTCTCTTAGGTTCTAATTTTATTTTTGTCTAGAATTGGTCATCAACTGTAGATAAAAAAAAAAGCATTCCCATTAAAAATGAAAGGGATACAGCAGTTTGGGACCCCCCAATGCTCATCTTGCAACTATCATTGCTTTTTTTATATCAATTTTTCCCTTTTTTTCACATAATCAAGTTCTGCATTGCAAAAACAGGTCCATCCAGCAGAAATAAGAACAAGTCAGAAACCAAGCCTGAAGGAATCTAGTCCTCACAGGGGAAGTCACACCCACCCACCATTTTTTCATGCGTCATCTGCATGTACTGTAATCAAGAGTTAACAGATTGCTAAAAATGGGGGAAAAAGGCCCCCCTTCAAAGAAAAAAAACAGAATCCCCCATAACTGGCTTTTTTCTACAAAAAAGGGTTTTTGCCCGGGACACCTAAAAGAAATGGTCTCAATATGTACAAAAGTTGTTACGTGATGGGGGGTTCCCATCTCACCGGGCATCCTAGACCATGAAAAGAAACATTTTACAAAAAAGACTACTGTTCAGATGACTGTTTGTTTTAAAAACTAAGATCAAAATTGTCCCCAAAATTTCATTCAAAATGTACCAAAGGGGTCAAGGGTTTTTAGAAAATTTTAGAGAAAAATCAGTACATCTGGGGGTGGGTTTTTTAATTACAAAACACTAAGCAAATAATGGGAAAAGAACTGTGGGGGGATGGGACATGACATAACATGCAACGGGGCCCAAATGTTTTCCAAAAACTGACTATTAAAACCACCATGAATATGAATGGCTACCCCTTTGAAACTTGGGTTTCTGGAGGAAGAAGTAGCTGAGAGGTGACAGGGGGGTGAATAGACATAAAGCGGAGGAATGCAGGCGGGGGC
>NC_053156.1:926625-945686 GCF_016835505.1 Polypterus senegalus | reverse complement strand
GGAGGCTCCCCAAAGATCCAGCATGCGGGCCCGGGAGGAAAGAACGGAGGGCCCGCAGGCCAGATGTCCCCCACTGACAGGCACGGGATTGGCCGGTGTGTCTTGTGTGGAATCGGGACAAAGGATGCAGTCTCGTCCAAAGAAGGGCCATTGGGCCAGAGGGGTGGCCCGGGAGGCGGGGGCGGTGGAGCTGATCGACAGGTAAGCCCGCGTCTGTCTCTCTGTTTTAAAGCGGCTCGGCGGCAGGGACCCCCTCAGCCCCCGAGTCGCCTCTTTACAGATGCTAAGTGCTCTTGTTGTCCAGCTGGAGAAGTGCAGGGAAGGTGGCGCGTCCGGGAGGGCGTTAGGGGGACCTGGGATGGGCGCTGGAGCCTGTGCCACAGGTTCCGAAGGTAGGGGGCGCGCCCGGAAATATGAGGAGGGATTAGCAAACCCACGGCGTGACTTTTAAGGAAGCCGCCCGGTGGCGATTCCCAACAGCGGGCCTGGTGCAGCGGCCGGGGAGAAGGAGACGCGGGGGCCTGGGGACGGGCATGGGGTGCCCTGGGTCCCTAAGCCCGCCCCTCCAAGCCCGGCAGTCCCCGGGTGCTTCAGGGGCGAGGCGGGCTGGTTTTGAGCTTTGCCATGCAGACCCGAACCGTCAAGGCGCCCAAAGAGAAGGGAGGAACCGAGAGGTGAATGCTGGTTCCCCCGGGACAGGAAGGGGCATCTCGCTGGGAGCGTGTCGAAGTATCCTCTGCAGGGCGGGGAAACCCCTGGGCGGCTGGCGAGCCGCCGAGAGCGTTCCATGGTGACAAGGACAGGCATGGAACCTGTGGCGGAGGAGCCAACCAGGCAAGCCCAGGGGCTGCGGAGGAGGCGAGAGCACTCCCGGGCAGGGCCGACAGGGCGCCGGGTAGTGTCCAGGCAGTGCTGCTGGCCCTCCCTTTCTCTTTACAGGTCCGAAGCCCGGCAGGCCCCTGGACCCGGCCATTTTGACCTGCCCTCCTGGAACTGGTTGTCCGCCATTAATATATATATATATTTTGCAGCAGGAAGGAGGCTTGCCCCCCTCCAGACCCGGGGCCCGCCCTGGTTATGTTGGGGCCCTGGTGAGGGGCATGGAACCCCAGCCCTGTAGGGACCCGGGCTGCCAGGCGGCCCCAGTGCCTAAATATCGGGAGCCCACCCTTTCCCCACACCGGGAAAGTGCTGGGGGCGACATGGACCCCCACGGCTTTGGCGCGAACGCCTTTCCCGCCACACTGGGGTGTGGCTATAAAAATCCGGGAAAACAGCTGGGCCATCCGGGTTCCCATTTAAGGCTCCTCCAGTCATCGCGGAAGTCAAGTGGCAGAGAGACGGGCTGCAGAGCAGACTGGAGGTGGCCAGGAGAGAGAGGCATAGAAACTGTGAGCCTGGACTTTGGGGAATGGTGCAAGAGGCACTGGGGTCGGACTAACTGTAAATAGTTATTGTAAAAAAAAGTGTTGGGGGGATCTATGTCCCTTGTTCTGTCCGGGGTTTAAGTTCACAATATATATATATATTAACCCAAAACCCAATTATAGTTATAGTTAATTATAGTTATAGTTTATTCCCATAACACAGAATCCCATGAGTCCAATTAAAAACTGGTTGGAACAAAAAACCACAGCCACAGGGTGTCCCTAGAACTGCGTGAGAAATACCTGGTCTACACCATCTGCACAGAAAATTCCAGGAAAATATTTTGGGGAACAGATCATGGGTGACACAACATATTCACTTTAAAAAATACTTTACCATATTTCATCAATCAACATTAATTGTGACATGTATAAAAAAATGATTAATTTAATTCCACAAATTTAAAATGGGGAAATTTAAGTTAAATGAACTTTTCCAATCCTACCCTGCCTAGCATATTAGCAAACTTCCCCCTTAGGGTGATCGACAATTAATTTCACCACCTAGCATTCTTCTTTTATAAGCGCGGGTTTTATTATGGCTGTGACTCCTCTTAATTTTATGATGCTTATGATAAACAATGTCTGCCAGCATTCTTCATTTTAAAATGTAATATTTATATGAGTTAACATACTGTATGTCTTTTTAAATTGAGATTTTTTAACCATGAAATTCTTCGGGAAAAATTTTACAGGTGAGAAAAAGCTACATGGTGCCATCTAAGTAAACCAAGAATGTTAGGATACATGGAAAAAAAAGTAACTGTTATATCTTAAAGAATGACAGTTTTAGGTCCAGTCGGGGTTTTAAAAAATAAGAGTAGTTTCATTGCCAGACACAGATGAAAATGTATATAGCACTCTTATAATAATGTTGGATTAAGTCCAGCCAAAAGTAATGTAATGCCTCTCCGGGAAAAGGGAAAAAGGGAATTTCAGAACATACTATCTAGGGTTACAGATATGAAAATTCAAACAGCAACCTGAAATCAGAATTTAAGTTTAGAAACACATTAAGACAGTGAATAGTGTAGGAAATGTGAGAACAAACCTAACAGAATATATGCTGTTTTACAACATGATTTCCTAAAACACATCACAATACGAAATCTTGATCATTATGAACACTGAATTTAAAAAAATTTAAAAATAAGGAACTACATTAAGCAAATTCACACTGGCTGAGAGAGCTTTGGGGTCAATTGCTTAACATACAACTCCATGGGATTCAATCTGATAATCTAGCAAAGGAAGTGAATTTTTTAATTTAGCAATGGGGAATAGGAATAAATTGTTTAAAATCATACACAAAACACTGTTCCTTCTGCAATCAACCTGAAGCTTACAGGAGAATTCAAGTAATAGCCAAATGAAGTAAATCAAATTTAAACTGTCAATGTAAAATGCATCTTGCTGACAGCATGAAAACACATCATTTATAAACACATTTGTCATATATATTTATTTTCACTTTATAAATATTTAAATTTATTTATATTTAAAAAAAGTTTAGACAAGACCTCCCTCGAACCGCCCCCTTTTATGTGGGTGGAGGGGTATCATGTTCCAATGATCCTAGGAGCTCTGTTGTAGGGGTCCCCCAAAGGAAAACTGGTCCTAGGTGAGGGATGAGACAAAGGCGGTTCAATAGACCTCTTATGCGAAGAAAAAGATTTGGATGGCTTTTCCTCTGGGAGCCAGGCCTGGAGGTGGGGCTCGAGGCGCCCTAGTGGCCGGGCCTGCCCCATGGGGCTCACCCGGGCACAGCCTAAAAGAGGCAATGTGGGTCCCCTTCTCATCGGCTCACCACCTATGGAGGAGCCAAGTAGGTCAGGTGCAGTGGTGGCGGGCGGGGATCTTGGTGGTCGATCCTCGGCTACAGAAGCTGGCTCTTGGGGCGTGGAATGTCCCCTCTCTTGAAGGGGAAGGAGCCTGAGCTAATGCTGGGGTCAAGAGGTTCGGCTAGATATAGTGGGCTCACCTCAGCGCACAGCTTGGACTCTGGAACCAATCTCCTTGAGAGGGGGCTGGACTCTCTACCCTCTGGGTTGCCACCAGTGAGAAGGCGCCGGGGTGAGTACTTTGCCCCAACTTGGAGTCTTTACTTGGGGTTTTTACCCGTGAACAACAGGGTAGCCCCCCTCCGCCTTTGGGTGGGGGCAGACCTGACTGTTTTTTTGTGTGTATCCCCTGAACAGCGTTTGGAGTACCCACCCTTTTGGAGTCCCTGGAGGAGGTGCTAGAGAACATACCCTTCGGGAACTCCCTGACTGCTGGGAGACTTGTGCTCCGTGGGCAATGACAGTGAGACCGGGAAAGGGGCGTGATTGGGAGGGTGGTCCCCCAATCTGACCCGGCGGTGTTTTGTTATTGGACTTCTCTGCTTTGCCCGGATTGTCCATAACGAACACCATTTTCAAGCAAGTTCATATGTGCCCCTAGGCCTCAGTTCAATGATCGACTTTTGTGGTTGGATGGACAGGGCCCCATGTCTTGGACAGTTGGGGAGAGGGGTGGAGGTGTCAACCCCATCACCACCTGGTGGTGGTTGGCCGATTGGGGGAGGATGCCGGTTAGAGCCATGTTGTGAGGTCTGCTGGGAACATCTGGGATTCCTCTGTTGAAAGCTTCAATCCCCCGGAGAATTTCCACCGTCCCAAGGAGGTGGGGACATTGAGTCCGAATGGGCCATGTTCCATGCCTTTATTGTTGAGGCTGACCAAATGTGGCGTAAGGTGGCGTGGCCTGTGTGGCGGAATCCCGAACCGTTGGTGGACCGGTGGGGATGCAACAACGAGAAGGAGTCCTCCCGGACCCTTTATCCTGTGGGACTCTACAGGCAGCTAATAGGTACCGACAGGCCAAAGCGGAATGTGGCTTTGGTGGTTGGTGAGGCAAAAGGGGCATGGGGGGGGTTTGGAGGCCCTGGAGACGATTTTCGGTACCGAGGAGATTCTGTCCACCGCCCGGTTTTCTCAGGAGGGAAAGCAGTGCGTATAAACATGTATATAGTGGGATGTTGCGCTGCTGACCTCGCTCAGGGCGTTAGGAGTGGTGGTGGGGAAGTACTCCAAGACCTCTAACCCCACGAACATGCCTTCAATGAGGAACGAGCCTGGGGACTCTGGGGGTGGCTCCCCATCTCTGGGGCTGGGTCACTGAGGTGGTCAAAACTCCTTGGTGGCAGGGTCCGGGGGTGGATGAGATCGCCTGGGGGTTCCTCAAGGATCTGGATGTTGTGGGACTGTCTTGGTTGACCGTCTCTGTAACATCCCCATGGACATGGGGACAGTGCCTCTGGATTGTCAGCCCCGGGGTGATCCCCTTTAAAAAGGGGACTGGAGGGTGTGTTCCAACTACAGAGGGGTCACACTCCTCAGCCTCCCCGGAAAAGTCTTGGGGTTCTGGGAGGAGGGTCCGTCAGATAGTCAAACCTGGATTCAGGAGGACAGTGTGGTTTTAGGTCCTGGTGGCGAACAGTGGGCCAGCTCTACACCCTTAGCAGAATCCTGGAGGTGATGGGAGTTTGCCCAACCAGTCTACATGTTTTTGTGGACTTGGGAAAAGCGTTCAACCGTGTCCTTCTGGGAATCCTGTGGGAGTGCTCGGGTATGAGGTACGGACCCCTGATAAGAGCTGTTAGGTTCCTGTACAACCAGTGTCAGAGCTTGGTCGCATTGCTGGCAGTTTGAGCCTGTTTCCAGTGAGGTTGGACTCCGCTAGGGCTGCCCTTTGTCTCGATTCTGTTCATAACTTTTATGGACAAATTTCTAAGGCGCAACTAGGGTGTTGAGGGGCCCGGTTTGGTGGACTCAGGTTGGGTCACTGCTTTTGCAGATGATGTTGTCCTGTTTGCTTCATCAGGCCGTGATCTTCAGCTCCCCTCTGAATGGTTCGCGGCCGAGTATGAAGCAGCTGGGATGGGGAATCAGCACCCCCAAATCCGAGACCATGGTCCTCAGCAGAAAGGGTGGAGTGCCCTCTCAGGGTTGGGGCAGATCCTGCCCCAAGTGAAGAGTTTAAGTATCGGGTATTGTTCATGAGTGAGGGAAGAATGGGGCTGGATCGTCAAGCGGATCGGTCGCGGCCCAAATGATGGGGGCTCTGCATTGTTCTGTCGTGGTGAAAAGGGGCTGAGCAGTAAGGAAAAGGGTCTCAATTTACCAGTCGATCTACATTTCTACCCTCACCTATGGTCATGAGCTATGGTAGTGCCCGATAGACGAGATCCTTGAATAAAAAAGCGGCTGAAATGGTTTCCTCCGCGGGGCGTCTGGTTTTCCCTTAAAGATAGGGTGAAAGCTCAGTCACCCGGGGGGAGCTCAGGAAGAGCCGCTGCTCCCCCCGATCGAGAGGAGTCAGATAGGTGGCTCGAGCATCTGATCAGGATGCCTCTGGCGCCTCCGTGAGGTGTTTAGCGTCCAACCGGGAAGACCCGAGGGGGGCCGGGAAAATGCTGGAAGGACTATGTCTCCCAGCTGGCCTGGGAGCTTAGGATTCCCCGGAAGGCTAAAAAGTGGCGGGGAGAGAAGTCTGTCCTCTCTGTTTAAGCTGCGCCCCGTGACCCGACCTCGGATTAGTTGGAAGAGGATGGATGGATGGATGAAAGTTTAGACCAGACAGTTCTTAATATATCAACAATCACCAAGTCCTGATCTAAAGGTTTACCAGTAGCTGTTCTGAATTGTTCCATTTTGTAAATATTTTCTCCCTTTTTTGCCCATTGCAGCTTTTGTTTTTGGGCATAAAATCATTTTGCCTAAATAAGTGGGTGAATAATTGTATAGTGAACTTTATCAAAATTTTTCCACCTCATGTGTAACGTATATGAACCTTCACAACATCTTCAAGTCCCAAATCAATGCTGTCCTTCTGGATCTTTTGAACAGTTTTACACCCCTTTTTTAGGTGCTTTGGCTGTCAGATTTTTCACCACTAACCTATTTTTATACTGATTGACCATCTTAACCTCTAGTAATGATGATCCTTGGTTTAGAACTGATGAAATTTGGATGTTTTTATGGGATGAAATCAACAGTACCCCAAATGTAGAGTAGATCTACTAACAGAATGGAGAGTAAAATCCACTAAAGTACATAGACAGATTCATAAACATTACTTTATTTATCAAAGGGAAAATTTAGCTTTCAGAGAAACTGGGAAATAACATAGAAATATGGGAGGTTAAAACTGACATGACAGTGTTCAAATGTGTAGCAACTGTACAAAAAAGTGATTTTTAGAAATGATTTGGCTTTTTGTAAAATTTGGGCGTTTATTAAAAAGTCTTAACATCCCCTGAGCTAAAAGATGGGATTTAGGTAGTTTTTATGAGTTGTGAACAAACTATCCTAAATGCAATGGAAAATTCATTAGAGTCAATAATGACCAAGATACAGAGCTTCTTAAAATGTGTAGAAGCTCCACAAAAAAGTGATATTAGGATAAGTTTTTGCTTTTTTTAAATTCAAGGGGCTTTCTAAAGTCCTTTACAATGCAGACCTGAAAAGATTTCATTTTAAAATACTGTTTGAGTATGCTGTTAATGGCAACTAAGTTGTGAGACACTTTTCAATAATTTGCTTCACATGGAAAATTTCTAAATATATTTTAGTTAAATGTATCCTTCTTCTGAATTTAGTTGAGAGAATCATCTAAGATGTTGATAATGTAAAAAAAACATCGTCAAAGAACTCTGCAGCAAATAGGTACACCTTAAAAAACGAAAACCCTCTGGGTGTGTAGCAAGTATTTATTGGGAAAAACATGGCAAGCAGGTAGAGAATTTCTATGATCCTCCTGTTCTGTACTCTACATCTTCCTCTAGGCGTTCATCCATGAGCCCCCTTGTTTTTAAAGAAAACCTTTTGATGTCTTTGTATCATAATGAAATATAAAAAGTAAAAGAACATCACACATAAGCTGCTCTCAATGAAAAGCTTTTTTTACCAATATTATTAAATCATGTGGATCATCGCAGATAAGTTTTTTGACACTAGGTCACCATAAAGTTGTGCCTTTTCTCAAAACCATGGGGGTTCTCTGATAACATTGCTACTTACCTGCCCAATCTCTGCAGCAGTGTTACCTTTAACAAGATACACCATGCCCATTCGATGAGATGCTCAGGGTGAGTAGAAGATGTTGCTGGTGTTCTTGTCACCAAACATCAAAAAAGGTCCAAAGGGAACTGAGAGTTTGCACTGCAGGACTCCATGATTAAATGGTCAGAAGCAATCTGTAATACAAGGTTTCACAACAGGAAAACACATTACTGGGGTTCAATGATCAAACACTTGTACATGCAACAATGCAGTGATGAGGTAGGAATAATGTGGAGCTCTACAAATTATTTGTGCATTCATTTTTAAAAATACTGCACCTTTTTTCCCCAAACTAAGGAAACTTGAAAAGGGTTTTACAATTATGGCATGTTTCTTCAGGCCTGGCATTCTGGGCCTTACTTTGAAGTTGAAAAAGCCAAGTCTGACTCTGAGAACCTACCATTGCTGTTTAAAATCCGCCTATTGAGAACAATGTCAAACTGGGAAAAAAATGCTTAAAAGAGTCATTATTCTGAGGTAACCAATGAATTTTTTGATGGACACAAGGAAAATAATGCCCAAAACTGGTAGTGGTAATGGTTTAACACTAAACATTATTTGTATTTGAACTGGAATACATACAAGTCTAACAACAATTCAAATTTAAAACAACAGTTGGATGCCAATTCTTTAGCTAAAAAGGGCTGCAAAGTTGTGGAATGATTTCATGCTTGTGGTCTTAGCTTTTACATCTAGGCTGAAAAGTTGATACTTTAGTCAACCGTACAAAAGAGCAGCTGATTAGATATTGTTTTTGTTAGTCAGTTTACAAAAGTATAAGTGTTAGAATAATTATGCACTTATACTTTCTTCTGATTCTCTTCTCAGTATCCTGATTTGAAACTTGATGTCACTACTGGAGATCTGGAGGCTTGAGGTCTATGAATGAATCAAAGATTAAAGGTTTTGTTTTAGTAGACTGCTCTGACAAATAATACAAACACTGGCCCATTGGGCTTGGACTTAAAGCTAGGATGATGCTTGGCTTTGCCACGGCTTTGTGTTATAACCAACCATGGACCCATTCAGGTTCATTTTTCCCTAGGGATGCTACTGACTAAAATTTTTGTTTTCCCTCTTCTGTTGTCACTTGGCCAGATTTCTAAAAATAATTATAAATGTACAAAATATTTTTGTTCCTTTATAGTATTCAGTTGGAAATTGCTATGCTTTACTGAGTGTTTAAACTAATCTGCATTTTTCTATGGCACTAGTTTTGCTATCCTTCTAAGACAGGCTGAAATGTACAATGAGAACTCAGCATTTACGTTTGCAGTGCACCATGTATTGGAATGTATTTTGCAATACATAGTAATAAAAAGCACTGCATTTGTGTTAACAGACCGTACATCACAAACAGTTTTAGAAATAAAAGGTATTTTTTATTCCAACAGATGGACATCACAAACATTAGAAACTGCTTTACAAATCCCCTACCAAATGGCATATAACTGAAACATAGTAATCGATGGTCACCCAGATATTTTTCCTTTTATTAAATGGGATTATGTAAATGGTAAAGTCTGTATTTTTTTTTTTAAATTTTAAGCGTGTTCACGGTGCTCTAAGGTTGTGCTCAGTGAACAGTGTAATACAAAAAAAATAAATAAATAATTATTTAATACATTTACCATTTTTAAAATGTTTTACATTACTGGATGACAATTAGCTGGAGGCGATCCTGACAACATTTGCAGAACCAACCTTGTATTAGAAATCTACAGCAGGGTATACTCAACAAAATTAAAAGCTGACACATAACACTATTTGGCATGACTTGGATCATGGCAGCAAACCACTAATAAAGCCAGGGTACAAAGGAAAATGGGCCAGCAAACAGTGGCCACTCTGGATATCAAAATTCAATCCGTGGAGATCTGCCAGCAGTAACAACTACTGTTTCACCGGCCACCTAAGTGCAGAAGGTTTGAAAGTTTCTTTTATAATTTCTGTTTATTTCTAAGTGACTTTAAACAATGACCACTGCAGTGATTGAAGTTAAGAAATTAACTGATAAAATGGAAAAACTGTATGTAGTTTTCTCTAAGATTGCCAGATTTACCAAAAAGTCTGCAAGCTATATTTACCAACACCAACATAATTCCAAATACTTGTGCTTGCCTCACATGCCCTAAACTCTATCCCTGCCCTCCGTAATATGTTTCCTTTAATAGTTTCTTTGGTATATGTCATGAACAATTTTCTCACGGTTATATAGGGGCACTACAGTCATCAGATATCAACTTCTTTTGTTTCCCTTGAGGGGTACAAATTCATTCCAGAGGTTTTTAAGCTTTCACCTCCTGGTTCCAATCAAATAACCCAAAACTTATTTTCAGATGATCTCACCCGGCATTAAAAAAAAAAATCTGCTTTGTGAGCTCAACAAAGACTTTTGTGATATGCTTTTATCAAATTAGAATAGTCCAAAATGACTTTGCTGCAGCAGCGTTTCTTCTTCCTATTTGTTTTTTTTACTTTTGCTAATTTAAAACAAAAAAATGTGATCTGGATGCTTTACTTTTCATGAAAATATGACACAATAGTGCAGTGGGTTGCATTACCTTCATTGTTCAAATGACCTAGATTTAAATCGTAGCATGGTATGGTAGGTATGAAACATGTATACAGTACTTTCTTCATGATGTATGGGTCTTGTCCGGTTTCTCAGGTTTCATCCCAAAGTGTTGCATGTTTGCTTAACATGATTGGCAAATCTAAAATGACCCTCGTAAGTAAGTGTCAGCATGGTTGGAATGTACTCCAAATTGTCACTCATATCATGTGGGATTGTTTTGGACATGGTGCTCCTCACATAGCTTTCCAGTGAACTGTAATGGACTAAAGGCAAGATCACACTACATGAGTTTGAGTTGGACAGCATATCACTTAAGTGCAGTTTCTGGATCTCCTTGCTATGAGGATGTCCAAATTACGTAGATTTCAGAACAGTCCTCAAATTCAACTCCCGACAACTTCTTGGTCAGTTTCAAATTTCTTGTTTCCAGAATAAGAATCATAACACCTTGTAGGGTATACATACAAAAAGAGAACAACCTAATAGTAGCTGCCACTGCTATTGCTGGTGGTTTGCTTTATAAAATGAGAAAGATTTAAGAGGGATACATTGTAAAACCTGGAAAAGAACATTTGTTGGCTGTGTAACATGGTTATGTGTGTTGTACTTTTGGTTTTTGAGTCTTATTGGTTGACAACTCTAACATACGAAGCCTGGCCTACAACTTAAAAAAATTAGACCCGTTTGAGCAAAATAATTGAGTTGCTAGGGATGTCACACTAAATGACTGATGAACATGAACCCAAAAGGACTGTCCACGACCCAACTAAGATTATGTGAATGAGGGTTACAGGGAATTCACTGAAAAGTCATGGAATGTGACAGGAGTTAGAGCCAGCTTAGTAAGCAAGCATGGGCACCACTGCATGAAACTAAAAAGACAAATTCAGAGGGATGACTAAATAAATATGAACAAAAAGATTGTCAGGGTTGCAACTAATTCCACTTCATTTACTAAGTTTGAAAGTGAGTGTTCCATCCACCTTGCAGATGTCAAATTTTTAAAGACAGCAGAGATTAAAAAAGGATTATTTTAAAGGGGGGATGGCAAAAATAAAACTTTTATATTATCATTGTTAAAAAGGAACACCGACACCAACCGAGTTTAGTGTAATTATCAAAAATACACATACACAGACACAAACAAACTTCAAGAATATCCTGATAAACTGAGAGTTTAAAAATTTTTTAAATGGAAAAAAAGATTTTAAAAAGTTACTGTAAATCAGTTTTCACCTAGGTTTTTTATGTTTTGCCTTGTAAAAAATAAGGTTTTTAAAAACCCTTTTACCAGAAAGATTTTTTGTTTTTTTTATATATACCCATTTATTTGATTTATTACCACAAAAAAACAAGTTTCTTTCCCACTCCTCAGCTACATTTTGAAGTTTTTGGGATTAAAACTCACTACAACTAAACTGGATTAAAAGGTTGGGTAAGGACAGATAAATACATGAAACAGACTCATACTTTTTATAAGACTATAGACATTTTGTGCACACAAGGGAGGAATGAAAGAACTCCCCATAAAAAAACTTGCACAACATGCACAAGTGTTTAAAACTTTGTTTAAAAGTCTTTTTTCCCGCACACCCAAAAAGTTTTTTCATTGGAGGACAAAATTTTTAGCTTTACTCTTTTAATCGGAAAAACAAATTTTAAAAAATTAAAAAATAATTTACTCCCCACCTACTTTGTAAAAGGTAGAGTGTACCCCATGTCCTGGCTAAATTACCCCACCAGGCCAAGTCATTCTAGCCCAATCACCCCCATTCTAACTAGCTAACTATCTGATCCTTTCACCACCCCCAAAAGGGAATAGAGTGAGAAATTGTTTTAAACATCCCCACATCATTCAGGGGTCCACGTATCAGTGGGGTTTGAAATTTTCCCCCTACTATGCAAAGTCTTTGAATAGTGAAAAAGTTTATTTGAAGTAAAAAAATTGATTATTATTTTATTATTAAAATGTGAATTATAAACTTAAAGCAGTATTACCAAAATTGCAGCTGCCTTTTTTTTGATGTTTGAAAGGGAAAATTACACCAATCATTGGGCATTAAATATTTGTAATCAAGTCCCCCAAATTTTTTTGCATAAACTTAGAAGAGGAGAAACAAGCATGTCTTTGCCGGGTTTTAACACAAAACAGCCCCTAGTCCATATAAAACTTTCATTTTATAGACTTATTAGGAGAAAATATTTAAAGTTTAAGTCTTAAGACAGAAAAAACAGGCCTCTGATTAAAAAGGATGGAAACATTATTAATAATATGCAGATTTACCTTATCAGATGTCGTAGTTTAGAGGGGAAACAGCAAACCCTTGAATTTTGTTGGTTTTTTTGCCCCCACCTTTCGTTTGCTTTCCCCCTAAATTGTCTCTGTAGTCATGATTTTTTTTTGCCTGTTTAAGATAACAGCATACCTATTTTTACCAATATGGCTTAAATCAAAAGTTTAAAGTTTTGTACCCCCTTGTTTTTGTCTACAGAAAGGGCCCATTTAAACTTGATTTCACTGTGTCACATGTGCAGGGGAAGCAGCTGGGGCTTAGACAATACTGTTTATACATCTGCCCAGGGGATCCCCTTTTTTTCTGAGTTCTCTGCAGGTCTTACCGGAAATCCCACCAGGACCCCCATTTCGGAAAGGGACACCCACCCCCGGTTCCCGGCCCCAGGGGGGCACTTCGGTTTCCCGGCCCCAAGGGTGATGCCCTTTCCCAGTTCCAAGGGGGGCCAAAATTTTTCCCCCTCTGGCTAAAAAAGCTCACTCCCTTTTGCTTAGGCAGGCGTTCTTTTTGGACTCTGTTGTATAAACAACTGTTTTGAAATTCAATTCTATTGCAGCCAAAAACCGAAAAACGGGTGGCTCCCCCAAATTTTCCCCTTTGGTTTCCCCAGTTATTACAGTGGCGGGCCCAGGATGGTGCCCCCAAGAACCGGGACCCGGCCCTTCGGGGAACCAGGTGGGTGAGCCGGGGCAGTTTGGGGGCGGGGGTCCCCGGGGTCGGGGGGGCCGGGTGGGGCTCTGCCCCCGGCAAAAGGGGGGCTCCCAAACCCATCTGGGGGAAGGTGGGGGCCCCACGGGGGGCTGGTTTTGGGAAAACCCCCGGGGGGGCTCATTTCTCTTCGGGGTAGGAAACCCGGGGCCCCATCGGGACCAAGGTCCCTTTACGATGGCTGTCCCAGGGGGCAGGTAAAGAATAAAATAGACGGGGAGTTTAAACAAAGGCCGTGAGCAGGCTATGGATCTCTGGAAACAGGTGGGTGAGTGGCTCGGCCTTTGATTTGACCCCCTTGCAAATAGTGCAGCAAGTGGCCTGTTTTTGCTGCTCCCAATCCCCCGGGAATTTGCCCCCCCGGCCGGGGGAGAATTCCATTCCGGGAACGAGCCTCGCTCCTGCACCCCAGAGGCGGCTGTAAAACCGGGGAGGGCAGACCCCCCGCCTGGGACTCCGGGGAGTTATGTCCACAAAACCCCTTCCCCGAACCCAGAGCCTGTTCAAGTCCCCGGGCCCGTTGGCACCTGTCGGGGGGCGGCCCTGGGGGACAATGGCGGGGTTGTTTTGTCCCCCAAATCCCTGGGGATAAACATCGGAACTTATTATTAATGGACATATGGTAACAGCGCTGTTTGTTTCCCGGGGTGCGGTTGTGTTTTTTTCCCCCGTTTGTTCCCCCAATGGTTTAAAAAAAGACCGCAAAATGTATCCCGGAGATATTCGAAATCCCCCCTGTTACGTATGTCCGGGGGAAACCCCCGGCGCTTATTCCCCGGTCCCCCGTTCCGTAACCCCGGGGGACTGGTCTAAAGAACCGTATTTTAAAAAGCATTCCCAAAAGTTTTTTGGCCCGTTATAGATAAAAAGACTATCTCAACTGCTTCCCACCTTTACCAGCCGACAGGGGGGGGTAGGCCAAAAAGGGGGAAGATCCCCCGGACCCGGGGGGGCCTCGCATCCACGGGCCCGGCGCGGGGGGGATTCTCCGTTGGGGCAGACCACCCGCTCTAGTTACTTTTAGTTTAACCCGGGCTTTTAAAAAGAACATGGAAAGGGGATTCGAAGCAAAAAAGCGTTTCTGTTTGGCCCCCCGGATTTCCCACCACGGGGCCCCTCCTGTCATGGATAAAAATTTTGATGGGGTTGCTGCGGGGAATCGGAAGTTGGCAGTGGGCCCTGGGGGGTTTGGGGCCCCTCTCCCCTTTCGGGGCCCACCCGGCCCCCAAAACATTGGGGATTGCTCCTTTTTTTTTGGGGATTTGGGGGGTTGCGCTTTTGTTTCCGGGTGTCAACTGGAAATTCCTGGGAAGGACGGTCTCGTTCCCCCTTCCCCCTTTGGCGCCCTTTTTCAGGTTGGGGGGTATATGGACCCCGGAGCCCTCAGCCAGGGATATAAATATATATGCCTCGTGGATTATGAACCCCCTTCCCCAAAAAAACCCCCCGTCGGGTACCCACTAAAATATTGCCGGGAACTGTAGGGGTCTTTCGCCGGGGGGGATTCCTGGGGCCCGGGACAAGGAGCCCTTTCACCGGAAACGTTTAAGGAGACTGCCAAGTTACTGAAAAAAAATTTTAAAACCTGGGGGTATCTCCCCCCAAACCGATGGGCTAGTGGAGAATTCAACAAACTTCAAACTGTACGTAAGGGATCAGAAAGGGTAGGGAATTCCAACCTCCCCCTTTTCCTCTTTCCTACCCGGGGAAATCCCCCGCCTCTACGGGTTCTCTCCCTTTGACCTATAGGGGAAAAAGCCCGGGCAAAGAATTTTGGGGGGGGAAGGGGGGGACACCCTCCACTAAAAGTATATCCCCGTTCGTGATTTGATGTAATAAGACCTATACTAAAAAGTTTCGAGGGGCAAATCAGCACGGCCGCCTGTATGACCGGGGACTCTCCGGAGTTAACCGGGGATGCGGTTTGGGATTGGTTCCCCTTCACCTCTAAACTGCTCGCACATTTTCAGGGCCCCCCAAAATTTGGAGAGGGGAAAGGGGTTGGTACTATTTGGTGAAACGGGGACCAGCTGACGAAATATCATGTGAACCTGCTGAAACGGGGAAAGGGGAGGATCCCCTCCCCCCTCCGGAAAATTTTCTTGGCGGAGTAAGTCCCAATTTGGAACAGCTATCTCAGGGCGGAGTCAAGCGCTATCCTTCCCCCTGGTAAATGAAAAACCCGGTGGACCCTCTTTAACTATGACTGACCGGGGTGTCGCCGTGGCGACCCTACAACTCCCCGGGGGCAAAAAAGTAGAAGTGGAACTGGAAAACGAATGCTGGCACTAGGGTGACGAGGGGAAAATAGTAGTCCCCGGTCCAGCCCCCTCGCCCTTTATTCTAAGCCCCGGGAGTTTGGGTTTTAACTTTGGTCAACCAAGTTTCCCTTTTATGCTTATCCCCTCCTGGGGGCACCCCCTCGAGATGGGGCCAGCCAAATTTTGACTACACTTGACATGACAAAGGGGGGACTGGCAGGTTCCTTTAAAGGGTCCTAAGGGAAAAACCGCGTTGTCCCCGCGGACACTGGCAGGCGGTCCTTCCATTGGGTTTTCCGGGGCCCCCCGGCTTTTCAGCGCCCGGGGGACAAAATGTCCGGCCCCAAAATCGTTCTGTGGCCCCCTATCTGGATACGGTTTTTCTATTCCACCCCGGAAGGAAAATACAGCAGGTCACAGCAGTATTGGACTTGGGGAGGGGGCCCGCATCAACCCCCAAAAAGTTTGGGGGGAAGAAACCCAAAAATTTGGGCTATAGTGGGCGGGTCTGTGAGGCCACAGTGTTCCAATTCAACCAAAAGGTGGCCCGTCCGCAAAACCCAAACGGCAAGTCAATCCTTTCGGTTGGCGGGTACACCCCGGTTTGTCCTCGTTTTTTCCGAGGGCGGCCCTTGACCCGACGGGAAAAAAGGGTCTAATAGGGGGGTTTGGCTGTGCGGGGGCATTCAGTGACTTAAAAAAGGGCTCTGACTTCAGCACCATCTTAATCTCCCCTCTTCTTTTTGTCCTCCCGGCGGACGCTTGGGGCCGGGGTTGGGGCCGTGTTGAAAGGCCCGGGTGTTGAACACCCCTTTTGTCCTGGGCGGGGAAATTTGGACGGGGCCAGGTCGGGGGGGAAAATTTGGGGATCAAAGGCTCTGAGCGGGGTCTACCTCTTGGTCGGGCACCGGTGGGATTCGTTTTTAAATGGTGGGCCCCTTTACGGGGATGAATCCGGGTCACGAGGTGGTTTCTTGACCTGCAGTACAAATATATGTTTTAAAAGGGGGCCCCTTTATCCCGCCATCCCTCCCGGGCCCACCCCCGGGGGGGCCCACCAGGGGTCTGGGCCGAGGGGGTCTTGTCACCGGTGCATGGGAAAAGGGGAAGGGGTTAGCAATACTGTTTATACATCTGCCCGGGGGGGTCCTGGGCTCTTTTGGTTCCCCGCAGGTCTTACCGGGGAACCCCCCCAGGGCCGCCACAGGAAGGAACCCCCCCCCGGTTCCGGGCCCCCCAAAGGGTCACTTCCGGGTTCCCCCCGGGTGATTCCTTGTTCGGCCCAGGGCACATCATTTCCCCCTCAAACAAAAGGGTACTGCCTTTTTTAGGCGGCGTTCTTTTGGACTCTGTTTTATAAACAACTGTTTTGAAATGTCTCAATTCATTGCGCCAAAAACCGGGTGGCTGCCCCAAACCCTTTTCCTTGGTCTCATTTTTAAACCTCTAATCAATAAAAACAAACCCCCGGACAAATAAATAAAGTATTTTTTTGTTTATCTTTTTTTTTAAATTCTGGATAAACAAGTAATAAAAACAGAATAATAGCAAACTATGCCAACAATAGCATAAAAAATTTAAAATTTCGCAAAAAAATTTTTGGGTAGAAAAATCTCCCCATTCCATAATAGAAAAGACCCAAATTTTTTCTATTTTTTTTTTTTAATGATGTATTCTCCATAGGTGCCCCCCAAAATACAAAAATTCAGACACAAAATTACCTAACAGACAAAAGCATATGTAATGGACCTGATGACAATGAAAAGAAAAATAAATAGTTTAAAAAAAGATTGCATGATATAATTTCTATCAAAAAGAAAAAAAACTGAGGCTCTCAGATCTTAAAGTAAATGTTCAAAAAAACTGAATGGATTTTTTTCTACAAGACAAACCTCTAGGGGCCAATGAAATGACAAAACAGAGTTCAAAATTTTAGGATCAAACCTTTGCCGTTCTCCATCTATTGTTATACCATTGTTCAAATAACTAAAAAATTTTAATAAGTATAATGAACACGTTTATATAATGAACACTGATTCTTTTTTTTATCCTTTATTTTTTTTTCCCAAATGCAAAATAAGAGACCAATTAAAACTAAAAAGGACAATAAAAAAATTCCCCAGAATGTCAATGGGTGGATTGTAATGTGACAATCTCTAACAAATTTTCGTTATGCATCATTAAAATTTTTGTGCCACTTTGGGGTTTTTGTATGGTTTTTTTTATTTTTAAATTTAAATTTTAAACATTGTGGGATACATTTTGCCCCCATCTTGAAGGATTTTCACCAACAGCACTTTTTTTGGATTTTCAGATTTATATTTTTCTATAGCAATGTTTTTAATTTCCCTTTAAGCAACTGGATGTTTTAGCAAATTACACCACTGGGCCTATAAGATGGATCAAAATTTAAAACACAAAGCCAGTTTTAGAACAGGAAGAATACCCTTTTGACATGCCGTCAGTCACCACAGTGACATGAAGAAATGGGTGAATTACAACTGCTGATTGTACTTCTTAAAAATACAGTTAATAATACAAGTGTGTGATTAATTTCATTTCTCACATTCTTATATGTGACTGATAAAGGATGACTGAGTGAATTCTGCTACACTAGATTATATTGGTTCTCCTATCAATATTTAACCTAGCAACTAGCAGGACTGGGTCAAGATTAACAGGCTTTAATTAAAATCCCTTTGTACGAGTTAAAAAAAAAAGTTAATAGTTAACAACTACAGCTGCAAGGACTTAAGGTATTGTATATAATCAATACTTAATCAAATAGTGTAAATCTAATTATCAGTAGAATTAAACCTCACAAATGCTGTATGGTACTATTTATTATCCTAAAGTCTGATTTTTCCCCAAAAATTGACACACTTGTCTTAGCAATTTCTTTGGGAAGTTCAGCTCAAATTAGTTTTTCTGTCTGTTGATCAGCTTAGTTCTTTACTATGATTGTCTTTCTTACTTGTTCTGGTATTTGAGTTGCTGTGTTTCTGCTACACAACCTAATATCTGTCTCCAACTACATACTTGCCCATCTCCCACTGCACTTCCCCTCTCCCATTTTCTTCTAAGCTCAATACAAATTCTCTGTGAACACCTACTTCTTTTTAGTATTCATAACAATATGCAGGTCACATTACAAACAGCACTAAAGGACAAATTTAAAAATCATATACCAAGCAACAAGACATTAATAATTATTCTAGAACTGGACCAACTGAAACATTTGTCAACCTTACTTGGGATGTTTCAAAGCAGGTTTCGCTTGTAACATTTATAACCTTCCACATGGCTACAGAAATGTGATTGCTGATCAGTTAACATCAGTCCATGTTTCTGTATATGATAGAACATAGAAATATGCTTACTTATACTGACACTGCATATTACTTTATGGTTTTTTTGAGATTATATGACTGTATTATGGAAGTAATGCAGTATCTTCTTCTATCCTTCAATGCTGTCAGCAGTTTTATTTAATTTATTATTTTTTTTCTTAAATGGGAAATTTATCTACATTCAGGAAGGCCTTTAACTGCTCCAAAAAGATATCACAACATAGCACCAATTAAAATAACATGAAATTATGCCAATTTAGTCACAAGTTGTAAAAGAGAAATTTTTAGCCACAAAACACCAGATCACCCCTTTGGGGTTTGGAAAGCCAAATAAACAAA
>NC_053156.1:906828-926125 GCF_016835505.1 Polypterus senegalus | reverse complement strand
GGACATTGACAATTTATAAAACAAATCTTTTTTTGTTGTATTTCCTGATGGTTTTTTCTTCATTTTTGATGTGTATCTATGATTTATTTTTACTTTATCACTAATCAACACTCCAAGGACTAATGGCATTTTCTACCTCCATGATACTTATTGCCATGTGATCTGAAGGTAACAGTCTCTTGATAGTGTTAGCAGTGACACATTAATCTAAGGGAGGGGGCTAGACAAAGAACAATCCATAATTTCACTCTCAAAAATGTTCAAGTTTAATCTAAGAGAATCTCACCTGGAGCAGAAAAAATGGGATCCACTCCTGGTTTTGACAATGAATGCCTGGAGAGCAGGGGCCTCATGTATAACGCAGTGCGTAGAACTCGCACTATAACATGGCGTAAGCACAAAAGCGAAATGTGTTTCCCCACAGAAAATCCAGATGCAGGAATCTGTGCGTGCTCCAAATTCCACGCTCTTCCGCTACATAAATGCCGATCAGCGTGAAAACTAATGCTCGTGCACACGCATTATGTAACGCCCCAAATCCTCCCAGAATTACGCCTATTTGAATATGCAAATCAATATAAATCGCCCTTAAGCGCAGCCTTCTGTGAAAAGACAATGGGAAAAGCACGGGGGAAAATATAAGAATTTCAGCGAATACCAAATGGAGGCAAATGAAAAACATACTATTTGTTCAAATAAACCGTGATATAATCAACAAAAGGAAGTTGATCGAGTGACATAGCGTGTTGGAGAAACTTGAAAGCTCACATTCACAAATCGCACAGTGCCGGAAATAAAAAAGAAGTCACATATCAAAGTCGCCGTGAAAAGCCGAGTTGTAAGCCCACTGTCTGAGTGTCACATGAAAGCTTATTAGGGTACAGAGAAAAAAGGCACACAGTGAGGAAAAAGCACGAAATGTCAACTTCAATCTCGACATTTCCACTTTAATCACGTAGTTTATTTTGTCATTAAAGTAGAACATCATAAACTTCATCTTAAAATCGTTTAATTAACCAGTTTCTCAAGCATTTAACTTTTGCCGAAATTTGTCGCTGTGTTTTTAGCTGTGTTGTTATTTTCTCTTTCTGTTTTATATTCAATATATATTGGCGTAGCCATCACTGCAGTCAGTGCTTTTCTTTCCCCAAGTAACCGATCGCCATACAATCAGCTCTGTAATAGACGTTAAGCCATCTGTAAGCTTAGCGCCGATTCTTCAAAACGTTTAAAGAACATTGAAATATCTTCGTAGTACATGTTTAATTATTCTATCCTTAACGACACTCCCAGTGAAGAGTATAGATTATTTAAATGAAGTTAAAGTTTTATCTGTTGTCACGCACGCAGAGTAGGAGGCAGCGGATTGATTCGATAGCACCTGGGAAACCACTCCACGCCAGGGAATGGTGGGGTATTAACTTTCTCCCTCTGCTTCCTCATAGAAAGAAAGACCTTCCTGCACCATAGGCCTGGATTGACCGCAGTCGATACTTCCGCCCTTCCTCCGCCATCTTGCCCTGACGTCATCCTTCCCATCCTCCCTTAGGTTAGGAAAATTTTAAAAAAAAAAACCCGGGGCCTTTAACCCAAAAAAAAGGGTTTTTTTTTTTCCCAAAAAAAAAGGCCAAAAAGTTATTTTTTAAGCCCCCCCCCCCCCCCCCCCCCCCCCCCCCCCCCCCCCCCCCCCCCCCCCCCCCCCCCCCCCCCCCCCCCCCCCCCCCCCCCCCCCCCCCCCCCCCCCCCCCCCCCCCCCCCCGGCTTTAAACCCAAAAAACCCCTGGGGGGGTTAAAAGGCCCCCAAGGCGGAAAGGGAGGGGGGCCCCTCCAAGGGAACCCGGGGGACAGACCCCCCCGGCAGCCGCCCCCCTTGGTTCTGGGCCCCCGGGGCGATCCCTACCGGGGATGTTTGAGACGGCCACCCGCAGTGGAGGGTCCGGGGGGCGCCTTTGGCCCCCATCCAAGGACCCCAGGGGGCCCTTTTTCCTGAGGGGGGGCCGCAACGACCTTCCCCCGTACTGGCCCCGGCTTAGCCCGGGCCAGCAGGGGGGGGGAATGGGTCTTGCCCCCGGGGGCCCGGGCCCGATTTTGGGGAAAATGGGCCCGGTTTGCCAAAAGGGGCCCGCGGGGGAAAGTGGTGACCGGGGGCCGTGAAGGCCGGCAACTGCCGCCCCCCAGCAGGCCCGGGACACGCCAAAAGTCGGGCCCCTGGGCGCCTGAGCGCCATTTGGGCGGCCCCCACTTGGGGCAAAACCGCCCGGGGAACCAAGGAGGGGGCCCCCCCCAGCCCGGGACGCGGGGCCGCCAGGCAGAGAGGGCCGGCCCGGTTTTTAAGGTCGAGCCCGGCCACCCTGCCAAACTGCCCCCACCACACGCCCGGACCTATGGACTGCAGCGGGAATCATCGAGGGTTTGTACCCCCCATCCCTTGGCTAATCCGGGGGTGGGTTGAAAGGCCCCGGGTGGTTTTTTTTGACCGGGCAGTTTTCCATTGTTGCTCCCCTTTTTCCCCCGCAAGGGGTTTAAAACAGCATTTGTTGGCCTGTGTGCATGGGGGACTAGGTAAACCTGCCACTCTATTTTCCGGGAAGGGGAACCAACCAAAATGACGGGTTAAGTTACCTGCCCCCCCTTCCCAGTGATTCTGGGAAAAGACTGGTCTAAAAGAATGGGAACCCATTCCCCCCCCGGGCCCCCTTTGATCTTGTTATGGGGAAAAACACCCCCCCGGCCTCCACGCTGCACAAGGGCGGCCCATGGGCGCTGGTGCCCCGGGATTTTCCCGGGGTCGGACCTTGACCCGAAGATTCCCCCGGAGGGCCCCGGGAAACCCCCGCCCAGGCCCCGACCCCCGCCCGCCCATAAAACCCGGGCCACCCCGCCTCCTTTAAGGGGGAGCAGGGGAATGAGACCCCCCTTTGCCGAATCGACCCTCTGCCTAACAGCTCAACAGCGGAGATCCACCCCGGGAAATTCTTTTTGTCCGAGAATGATCTGTTTCCCCGGTGGCTACCCATGGGGGCGGGGTGCAAAGGTTGCAAATTTCCCGGGGCCCCCCCAGATAGCGGGGAAATCCCCCCCGGCCCACCGCAAAAACACTGGAGGGATTAAGCCCGCACTGGCCTGGGATCAATGGTCCGCGGTTCTGTCAACCTGTCCAGTGCCAGACCCGGGTCCCGGGGAGGGACCGCTTTTGTCCTTTTCCCCTGCCCCCCTTTAAAAGGATGGGTCGAGGTGGGACCCTGGACCCCCCAAACCCGGGCACGTTTTCCAGTTGGGGGGACTCCCCCGTTTTAGAGGCGGTTCCCCGCCCCAATACAAAAAGCATCGCAGGGAACGGTTAATTTTTCCCCAAGGCCCCAAGGAGGTCCTCACGACCGGGTCCCCCTTCATTTTGGATCGTCGGAGGTAGCCCCCGCAGATAAAGACCTGAAAGGCCAGTCATCCCCCAAACGCGGTTTTGGGATTTAATGGGCGTTTTGCAGATGCCCCCAAGGTAGTCACCGACGGCAGGAATGGGACCATCCTCCGCCCCTTTTTCCCCGGGGGGTCCCCCAGGCCCACAGGTTTCCCCCCAAATTACTATACGGGCAAACCCCGGGAATAACCCCCAAAAAGAAGGCGGGGAGGGGGCCTTTTCCCCCTCAAACTTTTTAGCGGCGCGCCGACCACCTCAAAGATCGGGCCCTCCAAAAAGAGCACGGTGGGCAAGCACGGGGGTTTTCAAGAATCCGCCTGGGGAGTTCGCCGGGGCCGATTTTGGGTGCCGTCCGCCTCCCACTGCTGCCGCCACGGAAAGGGCCAGGGGTTGGGAAAAAGGCCCGTAACGTAAAACAGCCCTCAAATCGAAAGGGGGGGACTCCATGTCAACCTGTTAGCCCTGAGATGGGCCCCGCCCGTGGTCACCTCCCCCAAAAAACTGCCCTTAACCCCCAAAAAGCTGCCCCCCAACAGCGGGGGTTTGCCCAAAATGAGCCATCCCCGGGTAGTGGGCGAGCACGGCGGACCGCTGATTGAGCACAAAAAAGGACCGGGGAAGGGGGAGAGGCCCCAACTCGGGGGCAAAAGCCCAGAGGTCAACGGAGGTAAAACCAAGTGGACATGGACATAATTGAAGAAATAGCCCCCGGCCCACCCCATTGTCCCCCCTCCAAGCCAGCGGCTCCTGGAGGTTTTTAATGACTTTGGCGCGGGAATCAGATTCCAGTTCAGCCCCCATCCCCCCGCTTTGGGAAACCCCCTTGGCTGGGTGGGGGTATCTGACTACCCTTGACTGAAAAAAGGTTTTGGCTTCCTTTCGGATCCAGGAGAAGGGTTTAGCCCCCCTGCGGCCGGCGGTACAAGGCCTCCCAGGCTGCCGGGGCCCCGGGACCTTAAAGCGGTAGATGAGTGCTGGCCCCCCCAGTCCAAAAAGGGCCTTTTTCCTGGAAGCTTGTCATCTTTTCCCGCACCTGGGAGGAGCATTTTTAAAAAATCCATTCCTCCAAAAACAAAAGCCGCCCCGCTCCCCCGAATGTTTTTGGAAAAAAGGGGGGCCAAATTTTGGCCCCTCGGGAAAAGGACGGGGCCCAAACAAAAAAAACATCTTAAAATGGCCCCCCAGTACCAAGAAACAGGTGGGTTTTTTGGGGCCGGTTACTACCGGGTTTGTTCCCCGTTTCCAAAGAGCAGCACCGCCCCTAAAAACCCCCCAAGGGGTTTTGGACCGACAAAAGAACAGGTTTCAGTGACCTAAAAAAAAGGTAAAGGGGGCACCTGTGTTCGGCCCTTTTTGGGGCCCCTTTTTTTCCCAGACCCCCCGGGCCCGGCCGGGTCCCGGCGGAAAAGGTGGTGTGGCACCCGGATTACCTTAGCCGAAACTGATGGGGGGACCCGGGGTGGGGGAGGCCTGGCTTTGGGGGCATGACCCCCCCGATACCCTGGGCGCCGGCTGACCCGGCCTTAGTTCCCAAAAAAGTAATCGGGTCACCAGGTGGTTCCGGGATTTTACAGCGATAAGTTCACTGTCACTTTCGGGGGTCCCCCGGCCAATGCGGCCCCTCTTTCAACCTCTCGGTTATCCGCCACCTGCGGCCCGGGGCTGGGGTGGTGCGCGGTGGGGAGGCAGTTATTCAGAACCCCGGGAAACCCCCCCGCCGGGGAATGGGGGTAAATTTTTCCCCCTCTGCTTCCTCAAAAAAAAAGACCTTCCTCCCCTGGCCTGGATTGACCGGGGAATTTCCCTTCCCCCCCCATCTTGCCCTGGCTTTTTTCCCTCCCCCCTTGGGGGTTTTTCCCCCCCCTCCACTTCGCCCCCCCCAATAATCCCAAAGTCGGGCGATTATGAACTGTTTTGTTTATAATTTTGCCCAAATTTTTTTTATTTTACAATTTGGGGGGAAACCCCCAAATGCTACTTCTTGGTCCTTTAAGAAATTTTTAAAAAAATTTTTTCAATTTCATTTTAAATATAGTTTTTTTAAAAGAGTCCGGAAAAAGATTTTTTTGGGGGCAAATTTAAAGCTGTATCCGAAATTCCTTTCCTCAGCGTGCTGTGATTCCGCCAGAAAGGATATAAAACTCTGGGGTGCAAGAAAATATTGAAAAAAAACCCGGTGGAAACCCTAAAGGGGCGAAAGAAGAAAAAGGGTTAGGTAAAAAGCTAAAGCAGTTATGGTTTTTGGGGAATACTATGGTGTTCCTCTACCATTTATTTTTCAATTTAAATTACAAGGTGATTAACTTTTAAAAATAAGTTTTTTTGATTTATAAAAGGGAGGAAAATAAGGGAACCACAAGGAACAGTAGCACTGTTTGCGCGGTGCCGCCAGTCGAAAACCCCGGGGAGAACTTATGCTGGGAAAAGGACCCCGGGAAAAAGGAGGATTTACGGGTGGGTTTTCCTTTCTTTCTTCCCCTAACGCCGGGGCACGTTTTTAATGAGGCCCCAGGTGATCCCGGGGGATGAGCCTTCCCAAAAAAAAGGTTCTGGTCTCCCCTAAACAAAGAAAAAAGATCAGGTAAAATTGGGCAGGTGGAAGAAGGGGGAAATAAGGTTTGAAAAGGGAAAAATAGTTGCCGGGGTGTAACATTACTTTTGGGAAAAGTCCAGACCTGCTCAGGTGGAAAAAAACCCATTTGAATAGGGATCATATTTTGGGCCATTCTCATCAGCGCTGGAGTTTCCCAAGGAAAGGCCCTAAGCAGAATTGGAATTCCAAAATACCAGCTGGGACCCTACAGTTATTTTTTTTCCCGTGAACGGGGGTCACCCCCGGGGTAACTTTGAGATTTTAGAGATGCCAAAAATTTTTTGTAAGTGTTAATCTGATGACAATTTTATTGATTAATCTAATGAGAATTCGTACAAAAACAAGTGAAAGTATGCTGTTTTTATTAAATAATTTGATGTTGAAATTTGAAAACCCTTAGGATATGAAAAAATACAAAATTAAAATAACCAACAAGAAAAAAAAACACCATATGTTCAATAAATATTTAAGTTTTTAAAAGGCTGAACATAAAAGGATAATTTTTATAAAAACTTATTAACAAATTTAGTGTCAACAGTCCAACTTGAAAAGAGACCAAAAAACGTTTTGGGGCCCAGTGTTATGTTTAAGGTCATTACTGTGTTCCCGATCAGGGCAAGACTGGTTTTTTTACTGGACAATTTCCAAAGATAAAAAAATTTTTTGTGATGCAGAAAAAAATCTTGTCTCAATAGTTTACACCCCTACAATGGGTTCTCACTTTTTCCAATTGGATTTGACCTTTGGTAGGGATTTTTAAAAAAATGGTTTTCCATCTTTTCATCTAAAACCTCCCGTAATTTGGCCCTAGGGGAAATTTGTGTTTATTCCTTAAATTTTTTGTGGCCACAAAACATACTGAAGATACCTATGCCTCTTTAAAACCCAATAGCTGCCACCAAAAACATTGTCAGAAAGAAAATAATTTTGTTTAAAAACCCAAAATTTTTGGGGGCCCCCAAGCAGTTTTAAATTTTCAAAATTCGGGTTTTACAAGGGTGTAATAAAACTTTTGGGTCAAAGCCCAGTTGTCATTAATGAAATGGGGGGTATTTAGGTATTTTTGTGAACTTGTCCATTTTATTTGTTAATCTACACGGTTTGGAAGAAATGAGGGGTTTTCCTTTTTTGAAGTGTTTTTTTTCTGTCTACTAGTGTAGTAGATTTGGTGGGGAAACTAAATTGGGGTTTCAAGTTTTTTTCAAACAAGATTCCCTCTATCATTACCAGGTCTTGGTTTTAATTTTTTTTTTAGCATTTGAGCATATTTTTGTCAAGGCCCAGCCTTGGGTTTAATTTATCATCCTTAGTAAATTCACCCTTCTTTTTTTTTAAGAGAGGGAATGTAAAACCCCTCGTCTCAAAAAAAAAACAAATTGTCTAGAAGGGAAAATAATCAATTTAATTAAAGTTCAAAATTTTTTATTTATTAAAACTGTGTAAAACTCCTACCACGAAAAACCCTTTTTTGCTCCACAGCAGCTCTTACCTCCAAACTCCGCCTTCCCTTTTGGGGTTCCCCTCAGTCCAAATTTTTCCCAAAATGCTTCTGTCCCATGTGGGCTGGACTTCCGGGGCTAATAAAAAAACAGGGGTTTTGTTCAGCCAAGTCTTTTGGGGGTTCCCCCCCCTGATTCCTTACTTGGGGATATGAAAGAATATGTTCAGGCTCTTTTGGGTCCTCCCGGGGCATCCACAGCACCCAGCAGGAGGGGGAAACCCCTGTCCCAAAATGAAGAATCCAAAAAACCCCCCCAGGGAAACGCCACTGTGTCTTGAGGGAAATGTGGGCAAGTCTGCCTTTCCCCCCTCCCTTCTATTCCAGGGGAACCCGCCAGGTTGAGCTGCCAGCCGCCATCACAAGGAAAAAATACCGTCAAGGAAAAGCCCCAAAAATTGAAGAAATTTGTTTTGAACCCAAAAATTTTTTTACAAAATTTGGGTGACTAAAAAAAAAAGTTAAAGGGGCATATTACCACAAAACCAGACCCGATTTTAAAATTTTTCAAAGGGGAGGGTTAAAACATTGAGTTTCAAAAATCGGATGAATTTTTTTATGATTTAATTTGTTCGACAAAAAAAAAGGTATATATTGAATGAAAAAAATATACTATATTGTTGGTAATAATCCACCCAATTTTTTTTTTAACCCAATAACACAAATGCAGGGCCTTAACCCTTTTATTAAATCAGTCAAAAAAAAAAGTAATACACTAAATATGTAATTAAATACTACTTTTTTTGGGAATTAAACAATCTCTTTTTAAAAATCTGATTTTTATATCAGCTTTTTTATAAAATTACAGCCCTAAAAAATAAAAAGAAGAATACAGGGTTAAAAAATTTCATTTTGTTTTAATTTTCTTAAAAAAAAGTTCTCTATAAAACCAGAAAAAAATATGCCATTACAAATACCATGTAAATTTAGATACAAAAATTTTAACACAAAATAATATGTAAAATATATATAAAGAAACAACAGAATAGGGTCTTTATCAATGGGTTTAAAAAAAAGGGATACATTTTAAACCCAAAATTATCAAACAATTAAAAAAAATAAATTTTTCCAAAAAAGTAAAAAGGGAACATTTTTGAAATGTACATTTGGTAACGACTTAATTCAAACATTAAAATTGATCCCATCTTTATATTTAGTAGGAATGGGATGTTTGAAAAATTTTTAAGCTTTTTTTTTTTTAAAGCTCACGGGTTTTAAAACAGATATTGAGGTTTACACTCACGGCCTATGAAATTGGAACCCAAAACTTACTGGCCCGGGATCTCTGCCTCCAAGGCTTTTTGTTTCCCCAAAAAACTATGGGGGTTGAAAGTACTGCTTGTATTTTAAAACAATGATATTGAATTGACTTGAAACCCCGAAGTGTGGAACCTGTCATCCAAAAAAAGTAAATACCATTTGTATATTCTCCGTACTAGAATTTTAAAATGTCATTAATCCTCTAGTGTACTGGGATATTCTTTATAAACTTTTTTATGTGGCCCCCGTTCCACTAGTCCCTAAACCCTGTTAGATTTCTCTTAAGGGAAATTCCCAAGACAAGGAATAATATGAATCTTTCACATTGCCCCCAGGCGAAATCCGATTAATAAATTTGTCACTAATTAAAACGTGGTGGCTTTAAAAAGTTGGTAGCTTTTGCTGGTGCTCATTGGCCGGCCCAATGATATGTGGTTTAGCGTTGATGGGCCCCCAAAAAATCACCTGATTGTCAACGTTTGTTTTTTCGATCCAAAAATTAACAGTTTAGTCCAGCTGGGAAACTGATAAAAAAAGGAAAAGCATCCTTAGAAAATTTATCCGATTGGTGTTCCCCGGTCTATCCTGGGGCCCCTGTTATTCTCAATCTACCTCCCTTTGGTCAGATTTCTCAGGGGGTAAGGGAGCTACCCACTCTGAGACACCTTTTTTTATCAAAGACCGTAGATTTCTTGATTACTAACCAAAATTTTGACTTGTATCTGAATGGATGAATAGTAACTTTCCCCAAGGAAAAATGAAATCTTATGATTGCAAAAAGGATAAAAGAGGTATTAGAAAAAAACTGGGTTGGGGTTAAAAGCAAGATGGAGGTAAAAAACTTGGGGTTTGTTTACTGTAATCTGAATTTAAAACGATATTAATCAGATCACTAGGGGATTTTTTCCTTAAAAAACATAATAAAATTAGACCCCTTATATCATTGAAAGATGCTGAGAAATTAGTTCCTTGTTTTCAGTCAACAGATTTATGTAAACTTTTCAGGACTACCAAAAAAAAAATCAAACAGTGCAGAAGAGCTGCTAGAACCAACAGAAAAATCCCAAATTTCTCCTGTTTTGAGTCCACATGGTTACCTGGTTTTCAAATTGACTTTAAAATTTGCTTATGGTTTATAAAGCCTTAAAAACCCCCCCCATCTTATATATCGGAAATTTTGACACCCAAAACCAAATGAACCTTTTTCATTAAATGAATTTTCCAGGGAAATTCCAAAAAAAACTTAAAAAAAGTGGTGGGGGCCCTTCTGCTGCATGCACCTTTGGAGCCACTGACACAGACAGGCGGACATTTTTGTTTTCAAACCACCAAAGTTTTTTCAATTATTTACAATTGTCACTGAATAAAAAAGTCATTTAAAAACCCCAAAAAGTCCTCAACTAAACCCTTCGGGCCCACCCCCACTCCCCCCCTCCCCCCCTGCCTGACTCCCCCACCCCCCTGAATAAAGGGGAGACCCCTTTTTAACTCCCAGATGACCCAAGGGTTTTCCCCACCCCTTCATTTACCCCCCAAGGAGAAGTCCGGGCCTCCGGCAGCTCTCCAGGCGTTTTTAATTTTTCCCCCAGCACTTCCTGATGTGGTGGTAGTGTTAGGTAACAGGCCCCCAAGGCTTTGGGGGTGCCTCCGGGGGTGACCAGGGGCCCCCTCGGGGTGGGCCCCATGTCAACCCGGGGCCCGCACCGGAAGGCGGCCCCCACGGATCCGGGGTGGGGGGGCCTCTTCCCCATGCCCCCCGGGGGCCCGGCACCCCTGACAACCTTCTGGAATACCCTAATAGTTATCCGGGCAATACATGGGACTTTAAACACTGTGAAAAACACTATTTTAACGGGCCCCTTTTTTAACTTGACTTTTCCTAATCCGATCCTGATGCTAATTCATCATAATAACTTTCATTCCTAAAACTGACTGCCCCCCTACTGTCTCTTTTTTTTTTCCGGGCCTGTTTGGGGCCCCTATCCCCCAAACCATTTACTAAAACACTGGTCCAACAATGATGGAGGGTTTAAAAAGCCAGAAGTTACGGACCATCATTTTTGGGCCCTTCCGTGAACCTTCCCAAAGTGGACTTTTTCCCAATTTTTGGTAGAATCCCCAGGGGACTGGGGCCCCAATGGTCGGGGTCCCTACAGATTTTTTTTTTTTTCTCCAGCCATCTGGGGTTTTTTTTTTGTTTTTTTTGTCCCCCCTGGCCATTGAACCTTCCTCTTTTCTATTTAAATTTAATGTTGACTTATTTTTTTTTTTTACGGGTTCTTTTTTTTTTCAATTTTCATTTTAAACATTTTGGCTACTATTTGAATGAAAAGGGCTATATAAATAAATGTTTTGTTGGTTTTTTTCTATGGAACAGCCTTTTTAAAAATTACCAAGACAGAACGACAATGAAAAAATGGCCTTTCCCTTTAAAGTCTTATATAAAAAAAACAAATATTTTTAATCCGCTTTTCTTTGTTTTATGCAAATTAGTTTCATATACAATTTTAAGGCTCTTATATTTTTTTTTACATGATTTGAGTTCCGTGTTAAAAAGAAAATATTATCCACTAAATTTAAAAAAAACAAAAACCGAAAAAAAACAATTAAAAAAAAAAAGAAAAGAATTTAACAAAAAAAAAATAATAAAATAGTACAGAACATAATTGTTTGAAGTAAACCCAAAAAATTAAAACCAAAAAACCAAAAGAGAATGTGAAAAAAATTAAAAAAAAGGGAACAATAAGTTTTTAGACAAAAAAACAGAACAATTGAATTTTATCAAATTGGCCTAAAAGAGAGAGGGAAAAAAGGGAGGTGAAAGGGCAAACACGGCTAATATCAAAATTTCCCTTGGAGGCAACGATCTTCAACTCAAAAACCGAAGTCCAATGGATAATGAGAAGTTAGCCCGGGGAAAAACCACAAAAAGGGGAAAAAGGGCTGGGGAAAAAAACAAAATAAAAAAACAGAAAACAATGGGTTTAAAAAAGAGAAAAATGACAAGTGCAGAGAAAAAGAAAGGGTGAGGCACTGCAAAATCCAAAAATTGCTGAAAATGCACTCAACTTTCAAAATCTGCTGATGTTCATTTTTTTAAAGACAAAGGTCATGTGCCTTCACTAGACAGAATCATAATAAACAAAAATTATTTAAATTCATTGTTCATAGGGTACTGTTTTAAAACGAAGAAAAACAATGTAAGGGCTGTTTTTTTGTTTTACCAAACCTAATAATGAAAATGTTTGATTTAAGCACAAAAAAGTTACAGTTGTATCATCAAGTAAATAAATGTAATTTTTTTTACTTCAAATCCCGCCCCGGGGGGAAAATGTGTTGTTGGGCTTTTAAAAAAAAAGGAAAATTTTTGTATTTTTGGGTTTTTAAAATATAAAAACAAAAACAACCCAAAATTTAAAATACATATAATATTACATATTAATTACAATATATAATATATATATACATACATATATATAAATAATATTACATATATATACATATATACACATATATACACATATCAAAATTTTTTATACACAAACAAAATAAAATAATATATATAAAATAATAAAAAATATATATATACTACATATTAATATATAATATATATAAATAATATATATATAATAATTTCTTTACATAAATTTACAAAAATATATATATATATATATATATATATATATATATATAGGGGGGGACCCAAAATAACCGAATTTTGTTGTTGTTAGGGGTTTGGGCTTGTAGGGTTCCCCTAATCAGTTACATCCCCAAGTCAGTCTGCCAGGTGCCATCAGTTGGAAGGGGGCTTGTGTTCAGTGAATTTTTGTGTAGTTTTTTGCAAGCTTGTTTTTTGATGGCCCATTATGGAGCAAGCGGGGGTGAATTTTTTTTTCTTCGAAAAAATGTTGCAGAAATATTGTTATTGAACGTTTCAACCCCCGGAAACCACCCTACTCCCTGGGTTTCTTTTGTTCCCCGGATAAAAAAAAAATTGAAAGGAAGGGTTTTTTTTGCGTTTTTAAGAGGTAAAACAAGTGACCAGAGCATTAGGGCATTACTTGATAAATTTTAAAAAATTTTTCCCAACAAAGGAACAAACGGTTAGATAAGTTTTATTTCCAAAAGGACTTTGAAGGAGACAATTGTTTTTTGAAAGAAAATTAAATTCATTAAAAAAATTTTTCCTTTTATTTTGGGCCCTTTTGTATATACAGGGCAAGACTGCTTTTAAATTTTATTAAGAAGAAAAAAAACCTTTAAAACGGGGAAAATATAAAAAAATAATTTTTGTTAAGGATCTCTTTGTATACCACGCCCTTACCTGGGGTTTTAATATGACCCAAGCTGGCAGCCCCTTTGGATGCAAAAGAAAGGTGTCCAGGGGAAAAACAATCTTGCCCCCAAATCAATGGGAACCTTTTGGGGGTCTGTTCTGAGACTTATTAATTGTACCCTAAAAACCTTGGGAAAAAAAAAATTTGGGGGCAAAAATTGGGGAAAAAAATAAAGCCCTCTTGGTCGGTTTCTTTTGCAGACAGGCCTGAAGCCTCGGGCCTTACAAAGTTTCGTGGCTGGGTTTTGTAAAATTTCGGGGGCCCAACCCCAAAATTTGATCATGCTCAGTAGTGTCTGGAGGATTCAGAGTTGGGGAAACTCTAGAACAGCGGTGTTTAACTTTTTGGGTTTTTCTGTGAGTATTTGGTGGAGTGTCAAAGGTTGCTTCCCAAGATCGCGAGCTGCAGAGCTAGCTCGGGCAAATAAGTGAATGAAATGAGTGAATGGGAGGGGGGATGATGCGGATCCCCACCCCCCTTAACCCCAAACTCCCACAAACACGCTCGGGTCTCAACTCTCCTTTTTATAAATTATTAAAGGAGAAAGGACTCACAAAGAAAAAGAATGGAAGACCAAAGGGGTGGAGCTCAGCTCGGACAAAAGAAAAGAAATGAGGTGAATGGGAGGGGGGAAAGATGGGACTCCCCCCCCACCTTTTAACTGTCAATCCCTCCACAAACACAGTCTCGGTTGTGATGTCCATGGTTTTTTTTTAATATTTGTCCCGACCGCACAAAAGCCGACTTTTTTCTGGATTTGTGCCAAAACATTCTATCCTGAAATTAGGGTTTTTTTGCAGACCGGACCCGAAGTTTTCCCGCTGTTACAAAGTTTTGGAAGTTTTCAATTTTTGGTGCCCAAACCCCATTATGCTCAGGGTGCCTGGGGGATCGGGTGTGGGAAACCAGCGGGTTTTATTTAAATTGTGGGGTTTTTTTGGTTGGCGGCACCCCCAAAGGTTTCCCCAAAACCGGTAACTGGAGTCAGCTCGGGGAAAAAGTGAATGAAAAAGAGGTGAATGGAAGGGAGATATGCGGGCTCCCCCCCTGTTTAACCCCCAATCCTCCACAAACACAAAACACGTCTCTGATCTCAACTCCGTATAAAATCAAAAAGGGAGAGGACTAAACCTAAAAAAAAGGGGACCCCCAGGCAGAGCCCCCAGCTCAGAGCGAAATAAGTGAATAAATGAGGGGAATGGGGGAGATGATGCGACTCCCCCACCCCCCAACTTTAACCCCCCCCAAACACAGCCTCGGGTTTTCATGACAGTCCTTCCCCGCAATTTGAACTTGTTCAAAGTGATCAAAACTCTGTTTAAAAACGCCCTCATTAAATTTGTATCCCCAAAAAGATTTGGGCATGATGGTTAGCCTGTCTAGAACTTGAAAACTTTAGGTTTACATTGGTTTTTTTTTCCCCGAGCTGATATGAATATTTTTATGTTCACCACTTTTTCTTTTTCCCCCTTTCCCCAAAGTGTGCGTTTTAAACAAGTTTGATTCATCATACTCCGCGTCACAGTCGTTCCATGAGCGCTTTTGTGTGATTTTTTAATGCCCCGCAAATGTTAGCTAAGACGGCACAAAAAAGTTTCCCCCTACAGAAATTTTTAACCCCACAAAAGTGATCCAAAGTCTTTTTATACCTTGTGTCTCCATTAAACTTGTATTCCAAATATCGATTTGTCTTAGGACACAAACGAGCGGGCGGCAAAAATTAATTTAAACCTTGTTTAACTGTGCTTTGTTTTCCCCAGAGCCTAATGAATATGCTTGTTGGGGCGATATTCTTTTTCGCCTTTTAATTGTGTGCGTTTTTGGACACTTCCTTTTCCACATCTGATTCCGTCGTTCGCGGATTACGGGGGGCGGATGATGGGGCCAACCCCTACCGGCAAGATAGGTTTTAAAAAAGGGGGAAAGGTTCCAGAGGCCCGGGAGAATTTTAAACCGCCAACTTTTGTAAGAAGCTGGGAATGAGCCTGACCCCCGCCCCACCCACGGAAGGGGGAATTAGTGATGAGGAGTGAGTGGCTGGGCGAGGAGTCACGGAGGGGTTTGCCATTTTTAGTATAATTATACCCCCTTTATATTGCTTTTTAAAAAAGTAATATCAATAGTACCAAATGATGTTGTTGTGTAGCTACTTAAATAAATGAAAATTATAAAAAGTAGAAAAAGTTAAAGGGGAATTTTAAGAAACTTTAATAAAGAAATATGGCCCTTTATAAAGTAACAGTATTTACCCAAAAAAGCATTTTTCTAATCCATTTTTTTTTTTTTGGGCAGTGTGAATAAAAAAATCTTAAAAGTATAATTTCGTAACCTTGTTGTAGTTTGAAGAATAAAATAAATATCAGCTTTTTAAAATGAAATTAAAAATGAAAAAAAAAAAGGGAGCATCTTCAGATGGATTGGCAAAAAGGTTGATTGATTAGAAATTGTGTTGAAAAAAAAATTTATACAATTGGAAAGGTAATTCTTTCATTTATATGTTGACAAATTGGGATTTTTTTCTTTTTAAAAATTTCATTTTTAAAAAAAACATTTTTAATTTATGTAAATAAAGTAATGTTAAAAAAAACCAAAAGGATTGTTCGGTAGGGATTAGTCAAGTGGTCAATCCTGCTTTTTTTTGCTGTTGCAAGAGTATAAAAATAGGGGAAATTTTAACACTTTTTTTGCTTCCCCAACAACACTCATCTTTAAAGAACGCAAAGCAAGGCAAAAAAATGAAAAAAGGGATGGAGAAATATAAACGGAAATTTCATTTGAAAACACTGCTGTTATTTGTCTTTTTGGGGCTTATATTTGAATGGATGGCCTTTTAAAGGGGGCACTAGGTGAATACCCCCGCTGGAAAAAAAAAATATACATGTAAACATTTTTTTAATTCAAAAATGTATGTATGGTGTTATTTTTTACAAATGCCCACATTTTTTAAATCTAACCACATTATTTAATAATAGATTACAACAAATGAACAGATAAATGAGCTGGTAAAAACATTCTGCCTTATTTGAAAAAAAAAAGTAAGAAAGGGAGTTGTTTCATTTTAATAATGTTCATTTGTTTTTTTTAATTACAGTGTTAAAAGACCTTGCCTTTAATTTAAACTTTTTTTTTAAACTTGTTAAATCTCCTATGAGGGGAATAATGTCAATTTAAAATTTGTTTTGAAATGGGTTTTTAAAAAAGTTATTTGTCAATGATACATTTAAGAAAAAGCTTAGTGTTGATTTAGAGAACACCTGCAAAGATTTATTTTTCTTTACAGTGTGATTTGTTGTTAACCTTTGGGGGGATATTTTTATTTTTCCTATTGGTTGAATTTTATCGATTTCCATTCCACAATGATTAAAGGGTTTGTGTTCATCTTAATATACTTACACAAAGGCAATTCCTTTAAGCATCCATTTTTCTTTGAAAAGTAAATTTAGAGATGTCCGGTCAAAAAATGCCAGCTCATGTGTTTATTTACATCCATAACATTCCATTCATCCCAAAAAACCTAAATTGTCAGCTATTCTAGCAATTTAATGTTTTTAACGGGGAAACCTCAGGAAATCTAGAAAACTTCAACAGTCAGTGTTAATTTGTTTGGGTTTGTAGTATTAAAAAAAAAGGGTAACCACTGATACTTTTATTTTTAAATATATAAACACAGCTAAGGCTTTTTATGAAGCCCAGTTGATTTGTCCCATAATGAAAAAATTATTTGCCTTTTCCCCGGGGGAATAAATGATTTTAGTTTACTTTAATATATCCATTATTAATAATATAAACCTTTTCCATGGAAGGTTTTTCTTTTTAATGAAAAAAACATTTTACCATAAAATTTTTTATAAAAATATTGATTACTTTGCCCTATAAAATGGTTAATACACAAACAGACACAAAATCAAAATGATAAAAACAAATTTAATTTAGGGATTTATATTTTATATTTAAATTAAACCGAGTTTAAGAAAAAACCCTTTTTAATTATACTTGTGATATATTGCTGTATTACTTGGAGCTTTTAAAATAGCATTTATTGGGGTTAAAAAATCAAAAACTGATAACTAATGCTGTTAAAAATTTTTCCCAATACTATTAAAAGATGAGGGGGTTTACAGTCTAATCCCCTCATTTAGTGTTGCATAGTGTGGCTTTTGCTTTATATTCCACTGCAAAGTGAAGGTCACTTTGGTTACTTTCAGGAACTTGATATGTATGGTGATATGTATTTCCCCCATTGTCAAAGGGATGCCTGAGGAATGTTAATTTTTAAAAAGGTGAAAATACTTGAAAAGAAAAAAGGTATGACAGCCTTTTTTTCCACCCTTTGAACAGAAAAAAACCTGAGAAATATGATGTCACTTCTCCTTTTGACAGTCCTGCCCTTCTCCCCGTAAAATTTAAAAAATGGAGGACAGCGGGGGTTTATTGAACTTTTAAATCTTTTTTTTTCCTTTGGGGTGGTTTTTTGTATTTTTACCCCCCGTATTTTTTTTTTCATTAAAACAGGGCTTTAAACCCTGAAATGTTTCTGTTATTGCTGTTTTTACAAGAAATTTTAAATTTGAAAAGACTAAGTTCCCCATGAGGAAAGCGCGGGAACCGGGGCCCTGATTTATTAGGCAGTTAGTATTTATAGCCCGGGTTTGGGGTTTTGTGACTAGAGCTGTAAAGAGGTGCTATTAATTGTGTTTTTTTAATGAATTTTAAAGAAAAAGGAACCCTAACGAGTCTGACCACAAAAAAGTCAGATAAATGACAGAACTATCCCTTTTTGCTTTATTCTGAAAAAGCTAATTTCATTTTTTGAGGTCCCCAGCATTAAAAGTGAAATTAAAAAATTTTTTTTTTATGGGTTTTCCTTCCTTTTTTTTTTATTGCATAGTTTTTTTAAATTGGGAAACCCTTTTTGTACTTTTTTGCTTTTTTTCTTCAAATGCAAAGAAACAAAAAGCAAAAATAACTGTGGTAAATATCCCCCAACCAGAAATTTTAACTTTTTAAAAAATGTAAATGTCGGGTGGGAAACAACCAGGCCTTCTTTGACCGGTCAAAATAGTGAAGTTTTGGTTAAAAAAAGTTTAATGTAACGGGGAAGAATCAAAAAATGTTTTTTGGCGGGGGCAAGCTTTAACCTCTCAAAACCCAGTTGGGTTATTTTTTTTGGTTGTTTGTCACTTTTCCAAATTAACCACTTCACCCCCCTAGGGAAAATTAAGGCGAAAGCTAAAAGAAAAAACCCTGAACCATGGTGAGAGGTATATCAGTACTACATTTCCCGGGAGTGGCTTGAAAAAAAAAGGGGTGCAAAAAACCAGCAAACAAAAAAAGACTGTGGTTTTGATTGTCGGAGCTTGGGACTGACTGACACATCATTTGTAGCTTTTATGCTAAAGTTTTATATTTTTCAAGCAAACACTGTCCCTTGAAAAGGTTTTATTCAAAGGATTCATATTTTTAATTCATCCAGGGAAAAAACAAAAACATCTCCCAAAAGGGGAACCAAAGGAAGAATTTGGGAGGGAAAAAATATACTTACCTTTACCTTTTTTTGCTGGTTTAGTTTCACACAAGAGTTGTAAAACAAGCTGTATTCCCCCATCATAATAAATATTTTTTTTCCAGTGTTAAAAGAATCATAAAGTTGATTTTTTTTTTCACTGAGGGGAAAGGGGGTTTTCCTTAGGAAAGATGTATTGCTGCATTGAATTTTTAATAGAGGGTTTCAAACCCACTCAGAGACATAGAGCTAGCAGGGATGGTGCCTCTTTTTTACCATTTTTCCCAAATTTCTCTGTTAACAGAATATTTTAAAAAGGTTTCCTTTGGGAAAATCTTTTTTTTTCCCTGCTTTTGTTAGGCTTGTAGTCTGTGGATTAAGGTTTGGGCAATGTCTTGCTTTTTCCTCACCAAACTTAACATATAAAATTAAAAAGCTAACACAAACCAAATATGTTCATTTTCATGTATTTTATAACCGATTATCCCGTTCATTTTTCAGGAACAGCCCTTTTTCCTGGCAACGTTTTTAATGCATGAACCAGACTAGATGGGTTTCATTAAAAACTTTAGATCAGTTTATAAAGTATAAATACAGCAAAATGAGCATAAAAAATGGGAAATTTTGTTTCCCCAAACAGAAAGTGAAGAGTATTTAAAAAACTAAATGACCAGTAAAACGGGGGGAA
>NC_053156.1:886916-906328 GCF_016835505.1 Polypterus senegalus | reverse complement strand
TCTACTCTAAAGTTAGGAGATTCGGTTTTAGAACAGCTCTGTTTTCAGCGTTTCGGAACCCTTTACATTTCGCCGGCTACTAGAAAGCACTCAATGGCTTCGAGTGACACACAATCTTTGATAATACGGATGTGGAAATAGGCGAAGCTGTTAGTCAAATGTTCTTACAGCTGATGCGGGACCCGTGGTAATAAAATAGATAGAAGATGAACGCGATGATCATCAGGTGAGGGACCTTTGAGATCGAAAGTGGCGTGACTAGACCAGCCTGCAAAGAGATGTGCGGAGAAAAGCACATCGTATGTTGTTGCACAACAAAAAGCATCATCCATACACCTAAATGTATATTTTATTGCAGTAATGTTATATTTATCGATTGATTCTATGATTTACAAAACTTTATTTTACCACCCCTGCTGTTTGTGTAAATAAAGTCGGTGGCTCTTAAAGTTTAACTCTAAAAGATTTAAAGGACAGATATCCATCAATTAGCAAAGGTACGGCATTAACGAAATTCAACTTAAGATACAATTTTGTAAAATGCGTTTGATCCTTAAAGCAATTCCTTAATGACAATTAAAGTATTGTTTCAAAATGAAATCGTATAACTAATAAATTAGATAAATTGCCAAAATATGGAATGCGTAAGAGTTGTTTTTACTAGTATTGCATTTCCTTAAAAAAAAAACACACGCGGATACCGGATTCAACAACCTAACTTTATAGACTTGTACACTCATGGACTTGTGCTGCGGACTAAAGGCAGCAGCCCAAGCGATCTAACACTATGTCACAGTATCTATCTATCTATCTATCTATCTATCTATCTATCATCTATCTATCTATCTCATCTATCTATCTATCACTGTCTGTCTGTTCCATACTGTCTGTCTGTCTTTTGTTTTACGTGAAGAAAAACAACGCGAGTTGTCATAATAAATAATTATACAATCCGGCAGGAATATATTAAACACAAATTTCAAACATTGCAATGTTTCTGGAAACCAGCATACGTGAGTGTATATTACTCTGCTTATCACATAAATGTAGTATTTGATTATCATAATTCTCACCGCGTCCTGCTGTTTTATGTTATGGAATATTGCAATGTGACTTCGTATCACCTAATGTTCAGTGTTACTTTTTTCTCATAATAATCCAATATGAAAGAACTGTCCCCCTTTAAGAAACTATATTTCTTTAAACGAGGCTCTGGCATAAAAACAAAAGCACAGCTCAGTTCCAACGCCGCCACTGTTCAAGATTGGTGCTGACTTGCTGACCTGCCTTATAAGCATCTTTGCAGTCGCCAAATATAAAGGCGTCTTTTGCTTGTGTTGGTATGCTTGAATCCTGAAATATCATTTATGCACATTACAATTATTTATATATATAAAATGCAACACAGCGAGACAAAGGCTGGGAATTGGGAGGTGTAATTTTTAACATGGTGCATATCTTAGTTGAAGCCGGCGATCAGAAAAGTTGTTCATTGCAAGCATTTGCTTGTTTCTAAATATAAACGCATAAAAGTCTCCCAGTACACGTAACTATATCCTCATTTAAGTACAGTTCTACTGGATTTGTATATCTTACGTAATAGATTTATTTTTGTCGCTTTTGCTTGGTAATCAGCAATATATAATTTTCCAATACAAACTATACTTCATTAGAAGTTATAACATTTTATGTAATGTAAATCATACCTTGCACAGTAAAACAACTTTAATTATTTGGCAGTAAGAATGATTCCTGTTAATTTAAAGACTGCTTTTCTAACACTATTTAATCATACAAGCGTAACGTGTTTTATAGAGATAGCATAACCATTTTATTCTCATTTTACTCCTACCTTGGATCCATTTTATTTCATGAAATCACATTAAATTTGTATAGAAGTGTTAAAATGAACACTCAAACATCAAAGTAAAACCCCTGTTCGATTTTTAAATTTAGTTATTTATAGGAAAGAGCGTAACTTTGCTCAAACTTTATTTCTTACCTGCTTGTCCATTTACACACTAACCAAGCATGTTACTTGAACAAGAGTGAATGATTTTAATACGTTCTATCATCAAGCCAAAAAGAAAACAGCTAAGCAACCAAGTATATGGCAACACTGAAAAACCTCAGCACCTGAATACTTTTATAACAAATTATTGGTTAAAGTTTTAAAATAGCGTTCTTGTCATTTCTAACCTAATTATTGTCTAGGTGTACTGTTTGGTGTACGAAGTAAACAGACACGAAGTATAATTTTAGAGGCGTATATGATTTGGCAGGCGTTTTTAATCTATAGTTACACAATTATTAAAAGCTTATAAACGTGCAGCGTGCGCAAAGGAGCTAAAAGCACATCGTCTTGAGACCCTTCAACCTAAGAAAAAAAGATTAGAGCAGGATAGCAGCTCGTGCTACTGCTGCAAGGAGACGGTCATCAAAAATCTGATTAGTAAAAACGATACACTGAAATATTTAAAACTATATGAACTGTACTGCCTCATGCAGAATTACTTTTCATTAAATAGTCTGCTAAACACCATTGTATAACTCGCTTTCTAGTAAACCAACAAATAACTGCAATAAAATAATAATAATATTAACAGAAGTAATACGTACCATTTAGGCTCCTAATAGAAAGATGCATATAAAGACAAAACGAATTTTAAATATACATATTCGTCGCTTGCTCCTATTTACTCATTGCCATTTTTCTGACTCCATTTATTATTATTGATATTACTATAATAATAATAACAATAATAATATACAATGAATAATCATAAAACAATAGTAATATAATGAATAACTGGATTGGCTCCAGCAGACCCCTGAGACCCTGTAGTTAGATATAGCGGGTTGGATAATGGATGGATCGATAATAATGATAATAATTATTATTATTATTTACATTTTTAAATGCATTTTAATTATTGCTTAAAGAAAAAAAAACAGTTTTGAGGCACTTTCTTACTGGAAAAAAAATCAGCTGTTTCAAATTCACGTAGTCCTTTCCTTATTTATAGTGGGTCATAGGTGGATAGAAGTACAAAAATGGACAAGATCTTAATGAAAAGTTTATATTAATTATTAATTACTGAAAGATAATAAAAAAAAAAATACCTCAACGGAATATGATTGCCAAGACGCCAGAGTAAAGTAAAAATATTTTGGTAACATTACAATGTTTGCATAATACGTAGTGTAAATTCTGTTTGTATGTTTAAATTAGTCTATGGCAGCTTTGTGTAATATGTATATTACGTTATACACACATATGGTACTATATACATATATAAAAGTGTATATATATGCCTATTTATTATTTACATAGACTGTAATACAATGAAGTCAAACATACTTGTATTGTTTATTGTTATTATTATTTTTTTTTCTTTTCATTTACAAAGACTTCAATAGGATGAAGCTACATATACACAGTATAAAGTAGAGTAAACGGTTTCCGTGTGCTTTTTCCCATTAGGTGATATTATGAGCGATTAATAATCCAGTAGCTCACAATTGATGATTGAGAAGAATGAGGAAAATGCATTAGAGAATTCCTGGTTAATGTTTACATTCATCGTGAAACGTTGCTTGAAAAGCAACTTATCATTGAATGATCATTTAACAAACGTATTCAGTTCGTTTTCGTAGTTTAAATAAATACATAACTATACATTAATATGTTTTACAGATGGTACCGACCTCTTAAAAGTACTCTTGAACTAACCGCTCATAAAAGCACAGACATTTCCACTTTCTTTTCTTTTTAATCGCCACTAAGTTGAAAAATGTTGTCATTTATTAACTCTAACTACTGTGTTATGTATTTTAAAAACAGCACAATGATACGTCATTAGTAAGTCGTCTTGCGATTCAGAAGCAATAAATATGAATAAAAAGTTGACATTTTTGCTCCACAATGTATTTTTATTTCACCTTTAGAGGACTAAACTATTCTTTTCATTCGGCGCCTTAAACTTTGAGGCTTGCAGCGACCTCTTTCAGCTCCTTGAAAAACTACACGTACTCTATGCGCATTTGTTGTTATTTGTATACCAATATAAAAACGGATTGGTGTCGGCTCAGAGCGATACTTAAATAAATTACCGGATTAAAAATGGGTGGTTGGGTGAACATAATTTTAGAATTAATAACATTATCGGATCACATTATGTGCTTTAATAAAAGGAACCTTCTTACTTTATCTTCAGAACGTCTTAATATAATGTGATTAAGAAAAATCAATCCCTGCCTTTTCTTGGCTGCTGACACAGTTGACGGTCGGGGGATGCTGGTGACAGTCCAGGCGGCTTTAGTCTCAACAGGTGCTATCACATGTCGCTCTCCTACACCCACGTATATCTGCACAATTTAAACTTGGCAATTAAACTAATACGCATCTCTGTGGAATTAAATGAGAGTGATCGGGTTATAAACCAACATAAACTGGAAGAAAGTGCAAACGTCAAGCCAGACGTATCACAAAATATCTGTATAATCTTGAAATATATAAGGAATTAAAATATTAAAAGACAAAACTCTGAACTTATCCATTGCGTTTTAGAAATACTTCCAATGCCGGGAACTGGGGCAGTTAAAACGTCCCGTTTCGCAGACCAGTCGCGTGCTCGTCCTGCTACATGAGAAGCTGACGATACCTTTCGCCAATAGGGGCGAACATGTTAATTCAACACAGGAGGCATCCAGGCACCGATAAGGAGTCAAGCGAGTTGACAATGGATGGACACGGAAATACAACATCTTCTAAAGGTAAATATAACCTCATTCAGTGTTAGTATAATTCACACAATTCACAGAAAGTAATATCAGACAATGTATAACGTAAGGAAAGTGTAATTAATACATCCGTGTTTGCAGAAACCAAAATGCGTACATGAATGTGACCATATATCAGTAGGTTTGTAAAAAAATAAAATATATCACAATGTACATAGCCTACGACAAGTCAAATAATACATGGAACTGCTCGGTAGATGGTGTTGGCTTCTGCTGAATACATGCGAACTCACTGTCATAAAGGTACCTATAGGAAAACAAACGAAATAAGGTAAAACCGTGGGAATGTTGGGTATATTTATTCATTTAAGTATAAGGCTTGAACTGTCGACATTTTTGGAGTTAAGGTAATAAAGAACCTCGACATTTTTGGTGAACATAGCACAAACAATAACATCTGAGAAAACAACCAAATGATCACATTAGCAATAGGCAACAGAGAAAAAAAGTTCACATCCACGTCAAAGGGCACTCCTTATGGAGGAGTAGGACCCTCCAGGAGAAACGGTGCTCGGAAAGATGCACCAGTGTAATGCTCTTTGGACCAAAATGACGCATAAATAATGGAAAAAAGATGTTGTAAATTTTTTGCACGGAATTTGATATCCATCTGTTATCAGATGCTTATGTGACTGTCTTCTGAGATGATGTCAAGGGCTTTGCTGCTTTATTCATTTTACATTAAAATTATATTTTACTTAGTGGCCTGAAGCCTTTATCCAAGGTGACTTTTAACATTTGAGATTCAATTGCTTACATTTCTTGTGTTTCTGTTTTTTCTTCATTTAGAGCACAGGCAGGTTAAATGACTTGCTTTTGTTCACACAATATCAATAGCAGGATTTGAACCCACAACCTCAGGGTTTGACATCCAAATTATGATTTAGCATGAAACAGTAATTTGCTGTTACTTCTTTAGATGATTTTATTTTGGCATACCTGGTAGTCATCATGTTGGTTGTTCAAAAGCTATAGATTTGTGAAACAGATGTGTAGTAGCTTCATGAGTTAAAGAGGATTTAGATCCATACATTCAAAATAAATATAAGCAGTACACATGTACATACTGTAGACACTTTAATAGGGCCATCCACTCATCAATACAAGTAACTTGCTCCTCCAAGAGCTTTCAACCAGTATACTGTATATACAGTGCCGATGCTATGTGCTTTAGATCAAGCTTATCAGTGCACCAACTGACTGTGAGGTAGCTAACCCGTTCAGACCATTATCATTTATCATACCCTATAGGTGAGAAGCATAATTTGCCTTAATGGTGCAGGCACCAGCCCTATATATATGTATAGCATTACAGACATGGCCAAGAGAAAAGCCAAGCAAAATGACACCTTTTATTGGCTAACTAAATAGATTACAATATGCAAAGCATTGAGGGCAACTCAGTCTTTTCGGTAAGATGTAATACAGAAACTGAAGTTTCCTGTTTCTGTGACATCTTACCTGAAAAGGAACCGATCCTCAACTTACATATCTAACATGGTACAACACCCTAGTACTACAGACATGGCCAAGATATTTAGTCGTTGGACCAAACATTGCAATAGCCAAGACCTCTCCAAAGTGATTTTAACTGTAGTATGACTGCTTATTGTGAACACTCTTAAAAATAAAGGTGCAGAGTAGATCTTAAGATCAATGCCATAGAGGAATTATTCTTGGTTCCCAAAAGAGCCATCCATGTGAAGGTTCAGGAAGAAATCACAAATTTTTCCTTTAATTGACTAATTAATTAATAATTAATTAATTAATAATTAATTGTGAATTTCCCTTGGGATTAATAAAGTATCTATCTATCTATCTATCTATCTATCTATCTATCTTATCTATCTCTCACCATTTCACCACCCTAATAGTCAAAGTGTGGTGAGCATATTGTGCAAAATGGCTGCCATCTTATATGCCATGTGGATTTGGCACATCAGTTGTGGTTGAAGTGGCTCCTCATTTTCTAATGTAAGCAGCTGAGTATAGAATAGTTCTATATATATCTGTAAGAGCCAATTTTAGAAAGCTAAAGTTTTTAGTTAAACTCGTATTAATGTTTGCTTAATTTGAATAGAATATAAATTTCTTCCATAGTCATAGCTTATGGTGTGGTCTTTTCCCCCTATAAGTTAGTAAGAGAGAGAACCTTCTTGTTATAACTGAGAAACAGTGTGATAATAAGCTCAGGTCCCAGTACATAAGGACTTAAAAGACCCGTTTTCTACTCAGAGATGGGATAAGCATACAGTTTTCTGAACGTTTTGAAATGTTTCAGAAATAAGTATATAGTAACAATTTGAGATGTAACAAGATTAAGCTTAGAACTGAACTTTTCTTAACACAAATTTTTTCCCTTTTTTTGCTTTTTTAATTTTCTTTTTTGTGTGAACTGTTTTACTTTGAAACTTGACTAAACTTTTAAAAACAAAGATATTTTGTCTTCGGAATCATTTCTGCATATCAGGCTTTTGTTGAATCCCATTTTTTGAGTTAGAGCTGCTGAACTTTGGTAACTTTGGAAAAACGCAGCTACAATATCTATGTAGTTACTTATTATCATTGGATTATCATAATTGATTTGTGAAATAACATTGGTTCATGATTTTAAAAGGACTCTCGCTCTTTACAATTACTAAGCTAAGTTCAGGTTTTCCTCATCTGTTGGTATCCTTCTAGGTTGCGTACTACACATTAAAGTGTTCTGTTTTGTTTACATGTCCGGAATCTTTTCAAAGAGGAAAAGGCCAGTTTCATATGGAAAGAGCTTTTCCCAGAATGAAATAGTTCTTTTTCAAGTAATGGTTTATAGAACCAAACAACCCAGTAAGATGCCATTTTAGGAGTATTATTTTTTTTAAGAGCGGAGATGGTGTTTCTAGCATCTCAAACAGCTGCTCTCCTAAAATGCTTACAGCCCACAGTCTCTATAGTTTACAGAGGGTGTATGATAAACTAAAACTCCCAGTGTGCAGCAGTTTTCTGAGTGAATGTAGAGGTCAGAGAAAACAACAAACTTGTTTGAGTTTCAAAATGCTATGCTTTCTCACATCTCTGGATGCATCCTTATGATTGACTGTGGAAGAGATTTAGATTTTGATTTGATACACTTGTTGATCCCAAGGAAATTCTCTTTTAGCATGACCTTGGGAGTCAGAACACAGGTCAGAGATCACTAGGACCTACTCCTGTCAGGCAAAAATAGAACTTTAGAAACATTTTTGAAAAGAGGCTATTTGGCCTAACAAAGCTTAGCCAATCCTATCTGCTTAATTCCTCCATGATAACATCAAGTTGAATTTAGATGTTTCAAAGTCCTACCCTGTACCATGCTACTAATTAGTGTATTCCATGTGTCTATGGTTCTAAGGAAGATGGAGAAAGATGAGGGTACATTAGGCATATAATCACAAAAATTGACCGATTGAACACCAGAGTCGCCTATTCTGAAGAAAATCAATTACTGCCAATACAGTTTGGTCAGAATCTGTTGAAGATGGAAACCATGGACCCATCCTGCTTTGTGTCATATGTTCAGGCTAGTGGTGGTAGGGCAATGGCCAAGGAATACTTCTTAATAAGTATGAGGCCTCTTAGTACCAAACAAATATCATTTGAATGCCACAAAGTCTTGAGGGGAAGCCAGGAAAATCCCTGTGGAACCACCACATCTGAACGAACAATCATTCCCCTTAAAAATAAAGGTGCTGGAGATGGATTCCCAAGACCCATCCATGTGAAATTTAGAAAGAACCTTCATTTACTTAGATCTGTAAAGGAGTATAAAGATAAAGTGAATGAAATAGTGCACGGATACCAATAGGCTGATCTTAAATTTACTCAATATAATAATACAAGTAAGTTCAAGTATCAGGTTGTACTGTTAGAGGGCTAAATTTTTCAGAAAAGTGTCAAAATGAATTTTTTAAAAATTTTCCAAAAGAAAATTAGATTCCAAAAACCTCTGAGGATCCAAAAAAACCTTATTAGAGCTTTTCAATTCAAAAATGATTATGATTTAAATTTGTAATACACATGGTCTGATTTTAATAAATGCTCTGATATCTGCATTAGCCACTCAGTGCTAAATCTGTTGAATCTGCAAGTTAGCCCACTATACATCAATCATTTTTGTTTGTCCACATTTTAGGAACTTTTCAAAGCCTAAAGGACAATCCGTTAAAAACCCCTTAAATAATGGTCTTTTAAAGGGAATGGAGGAAACATTCATCAGTAAGTGTTATTGGAACCATTAATTTTAAAGAGTTATAGATAGTTACCCAAATGGAACATTCAATCTAAATTAAACAATTTAGAGAAAACCCCCAGAATGGAAGGTTCCATTTAAATGTCAAAGAACTCAGACCAGTAAAGGCAGTTGTACGATCTCAAATTATTTAGATAAATATGTTGTCCAATATATGTATATTGGAAGCTTTGACATATCTTCTCTTATATATATATATATGTAGTATATATTATGTATGTATATATATATATATATTATATATATATATATGTATTATATATATATATTATGTATATGTGTTGTATATATATATATATTATGTATGTATTATATATATATATATATATATATATATGTATGTATTGTATATATATATATATATATATATGTATGTATTATATATATATATATATATAGATATATATGTATTGGGATATTATATTATATTATATATATGAAACATATATATAATAGTATGTTTAATCTAAATATGTACAAACAATTGATATAGTATATCATAATAATATTAAATAATTAGTAACTATTTGTAATTATTATGACTAAGATATGGAAATATTCATTATTGTTATTATGTGTATATGAGATATATAACAAAACAGAAATGCAAATTATTACAGTTTATTTAATTCATATAATATGAAAAACACCATTGTTTAAACCGTCTAACTTCCAAAATGTTTAATAAAATTTACCTATTTTCAGCAGATTAAACCTGACATCTAGGGGCGTTTTTCGTAACTACTTTGAGGCAACTATGTTCGAGATTTAGGTAGATGAAGCCGAATTCCTTAAAGGCCATGGCGAGATGAAAGAATTTTCCATTACTTGTTTTAATTCATCTGGTTACTAGTGAGAATCATCAAGAAATGCTAAAAATCATAGGTTTAATCATTTGTACTTTAAAAGGTATAGATTTTAAATCAATCATACTACCAATTAGTGACCTTCCTTTCATACCGTCATAAGGCCTGTCCCATTCATGGGTCCTAACTTTTAAATCTTCTTCGATTTCCGTTGAGTTACTAGTTTTTGTAGGTGTTTCAGCCTCCCACTTACTTCCTGTTCAGAGATGCCCTTTTTTCTGGCCCCAGGTAATTGAGCTTGAATCAAAGTACTGATAACGGTAGTTCAGTTATGATGAGGAATGGGCCTAATTCGTTTTTTCTCAACTTAAGCCTTTACTGTGCCGAAAACGTAGTTGGACCATTCTTGCAATCAAAAGTGGATCTTCTGTATCACTTTTCAGAAAGTTATCTTTGAAAACTTTCGTAGGCAGTGTTTTATTCTTCAATGCAAAGGTTATCTCTTAGCCACTCCTTTAAAAACAGCTACCAAAACCTGACATCCATAAGCGTTGTTGACTCTTGGCATTAATCCAAAATATGATGCCATCATCTTCCATAAGTCACCATTATCGTATAAATACTTTGATAAAATAATTGATATTCAATATATTTGAATTTGTGTTTCACTGTATGTTGCTTTCTGATAGTTTAAGCCTTTAATTTGTATATTTGCTTAACCCGTGACTTTCCACTCCTCAGTAGTTCATAGTTCTGAATAGAAATACTGGAGGAAGAGTTAGGTACTTCCTTTTTCTTCTCAATCTTTGCAGCTAATTTGCTTTTTTCTGCAAACAACTTATTGGACCTGTTCCAATTTGCGAACAAAGTTGATTGGTATCTTGTCCACATCACTAATACTTTAGTATGAATCTGCATACTTGAAGAGTTTAAAAAGTGATTTTCAGAGTCGTTAAATCTGTTTTTGTGTTTATGACGACATTGCTGCTTATATTTAGTACCTGTCATATAGGTGATTAATTGTATTAGGCACCAATCCTCGTTTACAATACACATTGCACATGGACTGGTCTTAATTTAATCTCACATTAAGTAAAGTACAGTATTGGAATATTACATAAATAAGACTGTAATTGGCAAAGTCTTCAATAATGATACACACAGTTATATAATATATAATATAATAAATATATAAATAAATATATATATATATAGAATATTAATTAAAAAAACTGTTGTGTCTTCACAGTATGGAAACTTTTTTTAAAACAAAAAAGTAAAATTTATAATTCTTAATATAGTATTAAAAATAAGTTGGAGGTTCTTTGATTCACGACCATGCCCAAGACATGGTTCCAATTTCAAGTATGGGGGTCGATATGATCTGCATGAATCAAGGTCCAGTCATCCTTAAATACCAATGGCTCACTTTGTGGCTGAGCAAACCTTTAGTAGCGCTGAACCTTTGAGATTGAAATGTTTTCAAAGAATGTTTAAAGATCTGGTTATTTGACTTCATCTAATGCAAGGTTCCATGTTCTAATGTAATAATGGACTACTGTTGGTCCCATTAGAAATTTAAATGATACAGTAGTAGTGGTAACTTAGAGATGTATAGTACTTATCTTTGTTTATTTATTTTAATTTAGATCTGTTTCAACAAGGCCATCATTTAAATTGTTGTTAGAGATTAAATAAATTGGTCGCTTTTTTAAAACATAAGGATATATATAGAACGTCAATTTTTATGTTACTAATAGTTAGAAAATTATAATTGTCATTGTAATTTTTTTATATATCAATTTGAATTAGAAAGAACATAGAGAGACGAATGACCAAGGGGAAAGTGTACTAATTAGTCAAACCATTAAGCTATAAACAAAAGAATCTAAGAACATAAAAAAGATACAATATCAGTAGAAAAAAAAACTTATGCAATTTAATTCCCAAGGGAACCTAATTATTTTTTTCTGGGAAAGCACCAGACAAACTAAGGGAACTATTAGTTCCAATGACCGTCGCGGACGGAGACAAGTCCCAGAAGACATATATTTAGATGTCTGTCGGCCAGCTCCTGCCGATACACTCTTAAACACAGGTGTCATATTTTTAAGATGAGGGGACCTAACCTATTTTGTTCGCAAAAAATTACACAGAATTATCATAAAGTGTATATATATTTGGTTATAATATAGCAATGGCAAATCAAATGTGTTTTCAGCGAGATCCGTATCCAATAGGGATCACTGCCTGTGATGTGCCCTAGCCAAAACGCAACAAATTCTGGGAACACTGAGTGGTTAACGTGCTTATAATATGTTCATGATTATTAAAATATTATATATTATAATTAATTAGATTATTAATTATCCATTCAGAAAATTTATGTAACAATTGTAAAAATTTTATAAGTTCCATTTTAAAAGACTTTTTCTTGTTAACATGCATAGGTCAATGTTCTTAGTCTGATTTTTGAGACCTGCTAACATGCTATTAACATTCTTTGAAAACTTTCTTAATGCATTACGTTTTAGGACGTTATAATTCAATAGCAGCAGTAAGGGTTATTTACTAAAGATTGCAGAATTAATTATTTTGCACTTATGATAATTCTAAATGTTAAGCATGTTTTTAACGCTTATTTTTTATAATGTTGAGAATGTAAGAAGAACCTTAATTTATTCATTTAACCCCAAGGCTAATATCGGATTAGATTTACATGTGGGGACAACCGAAGTCACTATGGATCCCATTCTTGAATTGCTCTCTGGTTGAAAACCTATGAACGAAGAAACTCCATTGGCAATATACCCATTACAACAAAACAAATTGAAACAATTTAATTTGGACAGACAAATCATTTGTTTTGAACTTGCGCAAAATTTCGCGTGCGTATGTCCCGCACGGTGAAGAGAAAGATCGAGGACGAGTTACGAGAGGCTAGATTTTCGTTCACATCGGTGTCTTAGTCATCTGAGATAATCGTCCTGAAGTTTTAAGTTGGGCGACAACTAGTGTAGCTGCGCATATTCTCTTTGTATAGCACAGCAAACATCCATATAATTATATTTAAAAATAAGAAATATATTATAACGCATCAATTTTACAAACACGTCCTTTATAAAGACTACACTGTTGGAACGGGTAAATCATTAGAAATATCTTTAGGGAAAACTAACTGAACTTATTTTTGTTCCTGACTTTTCAAGTTATTCAGTTATTTATTTCGAGTAAGTATTATTAGCTCCCCGGGTTTTGCTATATTTATTTAATATACTTATTTATTTATCATTTTTTCCTGGAATCAGTTTTTTCATTAAAATTGCCTATTTTAGTGAAATCCTTATAACACTGATATTGTATTGCTCAGATGGTCAATCTTATATTTTAAAAGCATTTATTTTTACACATAAAAGCAAATTTTCCAATTAATTATTTTGCAATTCATGTCTCAAATTCTCAATTTGATTCTTCTGAGTAAAAATTCTTCCAGCAGGGGATACACATCATGGAAACAAGTAATAAAGGAGTTTTATATTACGAAAGGACTGCTCGAGCCTATGGACAGGACAGCGGGCTAAATTAAGGTGCACGGTGTTAACTTAAGGGGAAAATTTTATCAAAAATTTAATAACTTCAGAAGAACAATCTTGATATATATAACGGATTACGAATTTCAAAGTGATTAAAATTCTTTAAATAAGCGGAATTAAACATTTGTTGCATTATCAGGTAGAATTACATATTTGGTCCAATGTTCACGGAGGGATGCAAATGATTTGGCACAGCATGGACACAGATTTCTTTCCTGGGCTTTGGTAGATGTAATAACTTCATAGTTCTGAAGTTTTTTTTGTACCAAATGTTCATGTGGTTCTTTGCGATCAGCTCTTTCTGTCTATGGACATTATTATACGGGTTGTAGTCCTAGAAGAGTGCTTGCCTTGACTCTGGGACATCCAGACTAAGAGCTGTAAAGTCACTTTAAAAAATTTGTCTGAAAACATTTCACTTTGAATATGTTATTATGTAGTTGAGGATAACTGACACCTCATTTTCCAACATATTCAATAGGTACAGGAAAACCCGCCAGGACATCCTTAGGCGCCAATCACCACAGCTTCTTAAATTTAGATATACACAATGCTTTTGACTTAAACCCGCATGCCCAAGATTTTTTAATAAGGCGATAAGTGAGGATTCCTTTAAAAAGATGTATATGTGCTCTGATCAGTTTTATCCTTATTTCCCTTTTAATTTTAAAAATGAAAGCTTTAAACTTTGTTCCTAATTTTCACAATTAATGCTTCAATTTTTTGTTTTTTGTTTTTTTAAAAGGGGGCAAAAAAATTCACAGCCAAAAGGGGGGTTTTTTTTTTCAGAAAAGGGGGCCCCCGCCTGTTTTTAAATTTGGGGGGGGGTTTTTGGGGGAAAAAAAATTTTTTAAAAAAAAAATTTTTCCTTTTAAAGGGGAAATTTCTCGAGGAAAAATTTTTTTGGGGGGTTTTTAAAAGTAAATGGATTTCAAAATTTCAAAAAGGGGGTTTTAAAAATTTTCCCAAATTATGGTCCAGGTTTTGGAAAAAAAGGGTAGACCAAAACCCCTTTAAAAGAAAAAAAACTGGTTTTTACAAAAAAACCCAAATAAAATTCTTTTTGTTTTATGAAATTTGGGCTTTTGGGGAAATTTTTTTTTTTTTAAATTTTTAAAAACGCTTTGGAAATGAATTAAAAATTCGCCCCTTAAAAATTAAATTTTTTTCCCCCCCCCAAACCCGAAATTTTTAGAAATACACAATAAGGGGACACACAATACGACTGATAAGGGATTTGTAGATTACTGGTGACTAGAATAGGACTCGCTTCGGCCGTAGTTTACAGGACAGCCGGTGCCCTCTTAAAATTAAAGTGGAGGTGGGTTCAAGTTACCATAGGGGAAGCACATCCCAAAACAACCATTCTCATGAACTTAAAGACCATTTAAAGATCCATAGGTGATAACGGATGTATTCATTTCTAACAGTTCTGATTTTAAGTATTCTTGCTGACAAAATAACGCAGGAAGGTTCATTAACAATTTTGCTGACACTTTTATCAAGGCAGCTTACAATATTTGAGACCCAATTGGTTACATTTTTTTTTGCAGTTGGATGTCATAGATGAAAAAATTTTTGGTCACACAGTGTTAGTATCATGATTTGAACCCATAACCTGGGACTTTGAGGTCAAAGATGTAATCACACTACCTGAATTTGGTTTTCTACTTGTTATCCTTCTGTAGCCTAAAGGGAGCGTTCCTGGGTGGTTCTTTAGAGCAATGCAAGCCCTCTTAAAGATACTGGTTCTTTAATGGCACATTATAATTTATTACTGGGTTGTGTAGTTTCACTTAGAATATGAAGTTGGCTTTGCGCATTAAAAAACTTCTGACAGCTGGAACTACTCCCCAAAGTACTTAAGAGTCTGTTAGAGGATGTTTCAGTTTTTGACTTTTAATAAATTTGAAATCTTTCTGAAAACATTTTTCACTTTGCATATGAGTTATGGAGTGTAGATTGAGTGGATAAAATTGCAAGTTTATCCATCCATCCATCCATTATCCAACCCACTATATCCTAACTGGGTCACGGGAGCCAATCCAGGGCACAAGGCAGGAAACATGCCCTGGCAGGGCGCCAACCCCACAGGGGCGCACACCCACACCAGGGAAAATTTGGATCACAATGCACCTAACCGCATGTCTTTGGACTGTGGGAGGGAAAACCCCGCAGACACAATGAAAAACATGCAACTCCACAGGGAGGGGCCGAAGTGAACCGGATTTTCCTTACTGCGAGGCAGCAGTGCTACCTACTGTGCCACAGTGCCATCCAAGTTTATCCATTTAAAATTAAATCTAAATCAAATAAAGTGTACATAAAGTGAAGGGCCCTGAATACTTTCTAGTTCCAATGTACATTTATTTGACTTTATTCTTACATTTTTAAAGTGGATTCTCAAAACTTTCATTTCATTTTAGATCCTCCCATAACGTGAAGGCCAAGATACCACTTTCGGTATCCTGGGACATCTGGATTTTTTTTCTCATGTTGCAGTGCCATTTTTCAGGTGAAACAAGGTAGGTTTTCCTCCCTTTTGGCTCCCCTGTTGCTTTTCTTTTCATGGACTCACATCCAGAACCCCCGATTTCTCCATCAAAATAAACAGCCTTGATCATGAGTTCTAGTTCACTAAAGGGGAAATGCCATTGATTCAGATGTTTCCTTGCTGGTTGTCCTTCATGGGTTTAATCTCTGGTTTGCTTTCCTTAGCAGTTTGGTGAAGACAACTAGTTTTTTGGGAAATATTCTGATGACATGTCCAACCTACCAGAGCTAATGACAAATGATCATAGAGTCAATGTTGGTCATATCTTCCACTGTTACAATCATCCTGAGAATAGACCAGAGCATGCCTCGGGAATGTGTCCAGGGCTTTCGGGTTGTAGTAGAGCCCGGGTCTTTGAGGTGACGGGTGGCAACTGGATGACAATTAAGTTCTTACATGATAGACTCATCAGTAGAGATTCCTTTATGTAGATATGGGCTTTGAGTTCCCCTGTTATGTTTTCAATAAAAGATGCTACAGGTTAAGAAAAATGAGACCTTTTTGGTGTACCACACATTAATGAGGAATGTGTGTAAGGCTGAAAGCTTGTCCTTCTTACAGGGCCATGCGGTAAGTGAGCTGAGAACCGGGAAAGAAGAGGGCATCCCTGCTGACAGGTGGTTGACAGAAATCTTAAATTTTAGAGGGTTCCAACCTTTTTTCCCTTAGAACCCATTTTACAAATAGAAATGTCAGAACTCCTCATGTTTCAGGTTTATTCTCATAGTTATTTCAACCCAAACAAACTGAATAAGCTCGTTTTGCCTGAACATTTACAAAATTTGGTGTCCACAACTAAATTTGCATTAAAATTCACAAAAATATGGGGTTCCCCTGCAAAGGATTTTGATGCTGGGGCATTTTTCTAGTGTAATTCCCAAATTGAATTCAAACATGAATTTTTTGTAGAATGGTTAAATGCCACAGATTTTAAATATTGATTTGTCATTTGTCACATTTCAAGTCACTTTATTCAAGTCCAGTCGCATGGTGTTTTGTGTTTAGTTAGTCGATGACTGGCACTGAGGTGTATTTGGAATGGAGCGCTGAGGTTCCTTACGGAGTTTTAGATGTTAGCCTGTCAGTCTTGTTCTGAACTTTTTCATGACATTGACGTCAGACTCACGGGTATGGAACCCAAACAAAGCAGACATTTCAGAGCTGTTGGTGAAGATTCTTATGGTTATCTGGCTCTGCTAAGCTCCAGAAATGCTGAGAATGCTGTTGAGACTTTAACTGCACATTATTTTCAAGGTTTACTAATATTTAAATATAAACCATCGTCTGTCTGTCTGTATGCCCTGTTGCTTTTCACGAGATAACTATTAGCAGTTTAGTCGGTTTTTTTCTGTTTAAAAAATTCCGGTTGATTTTGCATTTTTCATTTAAGCTATTATCATATTTAAACGCTTGCTGAATTATTTGCTTGAATCGTGAGGCCTTAGCGGCAGAGGGATGGGGTAGGGGCTCTGTGCAGCTTTGGGCGTGACCTACCCCGCAGCTACACGAGGAAATACTTCAATCATTTTTTAATTCACTGCATCCACTGAACAGGCCCCCTCAGGCAGAGAGAGCTTCAGTGACAGACTTTTGTCACCGCCTGTTCCACTGACGAAATGGGGAGATCATTCCTCCCACTATCGACTCTTCAATTCCACCGGGTAAATAGAAAATTAATTTTATTTTTTTTCATTTTTAACTATTTAATTTATATGTTTCTTTGTATCAGTATACTGCTGCTGGGTTTATGTAATTTCCCTTGGGATTAATAAAATATCTATCTAGCTATCTATCTATTATCTATCTTTATCTATCTATTCTTACTTTTCTATCTATCTATCTATCTATCATCTATCTATCTAAAGAATTTAGATCTTTTTTTTCATAATTTGCTTGAGCATTCGTTGATTTTTGACTTCCTCATCCGCTAAGAATCAGATTGCTTGAGGTACAGGGGTTTATGTGCGATTCCCAGAGACACTCAGCGGACCCAAAGAGGCCTCTCACTCACTTTGCAGCTTCAGGTGTGTTCCTTAACTCCACTTAGCTAGCTAATGAGAGAACAATTGAATTAATTTTTTTTGATATTGAAAATAAAAGTGTTTGGTCTGATGAGTTGGAGTCCCGGGTATTCTCTTAAGTCTAGGCCAATTGAAAAGAAGACAGATTGCAATTCAGATTGTGGATCGTGATTTTGTGTTAAAAGGATGGATATGATTTTTAAATGCCCATAATTTTTCTAATCAAGTTTTTAAATTTATGTGGGTTAATTAACCCCTTTGGGGAGCACTTGGAAAAAGGGGTGACTACCGGTGCTCGGGGGTGGCGTGTTGGGGACCCCCGATTTAGAGATTAAAATATTGCCCCCGATCATTTATAGAAACCAACCCCCCATTAAATATCTTAATTGTTTCTATAACTGTCTGAATTGACGGTAATCCCCATTGACTCAGATTCCCCTTGGGTACACTTTCAAGCCTGCACCTTCAAATCTAACATTTTTACTTTGTATAAATTACCTTTCATTTACTGATATTACATTTTTTTCCACAAAAATGCTCAAATCTGAATTCTTCCAGGTTGATTTGAATGATTCCCGATTCAAGATGTTCGTTTTCCCTTTGGTTTACTTTTTCTTACAGTATACACTGATTACCTTAAACTTTTGACCGTTATTGGTCCCGGGGAGTTGTCGATTCCCGTCTTTTTTTTCATTTAAGTCTCCCCCTCTGTCTCTACAATTTCCCAAAACCTGGTACCTTCTTGACAGTTTAAGTTTTGTGCTTGGGGGTCTTATTCTTAAACTTCAAAATTTAGAACATTTACTAATTACTCTTCATGTATTTTAGTTTCATTTTCACTTCCTTTAAATTTACCTCATACAATTTATTTTCTTTTGGGCTGTAAAAAATATATTTGTGTCATATTTCTCATGTTCTGCAATATTTTCTTTGCCTTTTTGTTTTTCAAATATTTGTTTGCCACACTGTAATGCTGCATGCCCCCATGATTAACGCGGAATTATTTGATTTAGGTTTTTAAAAAAAATTTTTCCTCTATGACTTTTTTGCTCCCCATTGATCCACCGGCCTTTAACGTCTTACCTTCAAATTTCAGAAGTACATGTTTTTGTTTTTATCAATTTCTTTTTTAAAAACCTTTTTTCCCCTGTTCCTGATCCCATTTAAAAGTACTTTCGATTACCTTTTTCCCTTTTTTTACCATTTGGTCAAAGACCTATCAAAAAAAATTAAAGTTCCACTCATCTTAACCTTAGGGAGAATGCCATGGGGACTGGGTGGTCTCGTGGCCGGGAACCCCCCAGTTTTTTTTATTTTTTCTCCCGCCCTTGGAGGTTTTTTATTTTTCCCTCCCCTGGCCCAAAA
>NC_053156.1:866211-886416 GCF_016835505.1 Polypterus senegalus | reverse complement strand
AAATTTAAATTTCACGTTATTTTTAAAATTTTTCCTTTCTTTGCATTTTAATTGATTACTATGAAGCGCCGTATTTTGCTATATATATATATGGTAGTCAAATACCAAGGCTTCTCGAAAGGAGAAGTAGTGTGTTAAAGAAGCAATGAAAAAGAAAAGGAAACATTTTGAAAATAACGAACTCTGATTGTCAACGTAATTGTTTTGTCTTTCGAATGAGTGATGAGTGTTATTGTCATATATATATATATATATATATTTACACACACACACATAAAATATATATATATATATATATACACATATATACATACATATATATCTACATATATACACACACATATATACACACATATACATACATACACATACATATATACACACACACAGCTATTTTGTATTCAGTGCAATACTGCTTGTTAAACGGGTTGACCCCTTTACTCCACGCAATAACAAATCAAACCATTCAGTTGTCTTTTGCTCATATGTCATTTTTAGAGCTGGACGCCTGGCATCTTTTTTTGGCCACAAGTTCGTTTCTGTTTGGTGTGAGGTTCTGTGTTGTGAGATTCTCAGGATGGATTGCAGGTGCTCATCAGTGAGGCGACTCCTGTGTGCTGTTTTGTTAGTCTTTATCACTGAGAAGAGCTTCTCACACAGATATGTGCTACCAAACATGCACAAGGTTCGAGCCGCATGTAGACGGACTTTTTGTTCTTCAAAGTCACCAAAGGCCCGTGGGCAAACTCAGTGCGAATAACTCTAGCTTTGCAATAACTTAGCAGCATCATAAGGTAGACTTGATTAACGCGGCAGCAGCAGGCAAGGCAGCTGAAGCGCTTGCATTAATGGATTCTGTAGTTTATTGTGTTACTAGCACTTCATATACCCGGGCTTTAATAACAATAATACAGTATATAAAATGATCTCAAGCTGGCCTGATATAATTACACGCCAATGGATGTGGCCCGTGGCCCTTGAGTTTGACACATATGGACCAAATAGAACTTGAAAAGATATATTTTTTCAAAATGTGATCGCCAAGCAATTCAGATAGAGTTGAAGACACTCACAGCCTGCATGCCCCAATTAGTCATCCTCCCTCGCCTTACTTTTTACCGCTCATCTAATGAATACACTGAGTATGGCTTTACCAAAACAATCATTGATGGCGCTAATAAAGTATCCATTATTCGAGTATGTAGATCGGGTTATATATATTACATATATATATACCTGCAGATCGCAGCGGAGAAGTAGTGTGTTAAAAAAGGTAGAAAAGAAAAGGGAACATTTTAAAATAACGAACGATGACTGTCAATATACAGTATTTGTTTTGTGAGTGTTACTGAGTGTTGCGGTCATCAAGGATTTGATTATCATTATTTCTTCAATCAGGTTCAGTATTTGTAGGATGTGTTGCGTTCAAGTTACATCTGCGGTTTGTCAATCGTTGCAAAAGATGACAGGTTTCATTCATCGATTCGTTTTTACTGCATCAATAAACAGCCTGCCTTCTTCTTTATCTGAGACCTGACACACCGCATGCACGGGTTTTTTTACATCTGTCCTCCTTTTAGCGGGACATTGACTTTTTCCAAAGTGTGCTTTGTTTTCCGCAGTAGTTGGATTTATAAATATGCTTGTATGTATGAGACGCTTCATATTTTTTGCTGCCTTTTCAATTGTGTAATTCGGTTTTTGTTCAGCGCTCTTGAACTGTTGCCTTTTATCTGTGCACTGCGTCAGTTCACGGAGCCACCCGTGTACATGCATCGGGTTCCCTAGCTGTGCTGGTGCCATCTCCTGCTATGTCCATGGCTGTATTTAATGTTACCTTAGTCCTGCCACTTAAAACTTTCTCTCGAAGTTTCGCTTGAGTTTGTGTCAAACACTACCCTGACCATCTCATCTTCCTCTCCATAAGCACAGTCCTTCACCCGTGAATATTTACCCATGGCAGTTTGCTATTGGATTGCCGCTGACGGACCGGCCTTATATGGGCAGGCACTAAATTACAAACGCCAGCGCAGCCTGTCTATGAACTTAATTTAAAGTGTAGGTTTACATCGGCTTTTTGTTCAGTAGCAGAACTCATGAATATGGTAGTATATGCCACCGCCGCTTCTTATTGTTTCGCATTGCCTTCTCAATTATACATAATGCATGTTTTCTTGAGCGCTTTTTTGAGGTCTTCCTGGTTTTCTATGTATGGCGTGATTACGTGGGAGGCGTGATGATGTCACACAAAAACTCCGCACCACGTGTTGAAGCTCATCTCCATTACAGTAAATGGAGAAAAACTGCTTCCAGCGATGACCATTACGCCAGTAGAATTTCGGGATATAAAACCTGCCCAACTTTTGTAAGGAAGCTGTAAGAATGAACCTGCCAAATTTCAGCCTTCCACCCACACGGGAAGTTGGAGAATTAGTGATGAGTCAGTGAGTGAGCCAGTGAGTGAGTGAGGGCTTTGCTTTTTATTAGTATAGATATATATATAGATAGATAGATAGATAGAGATATATAGTATAGATAGATAGAGATATATATAGATAGATAGATAGAGTGTATATATATATAGATAGATAGATATGAGAACAATATAGATAGATAGATAGATATCAATGACAAAACAATTACATTAACAATCATGTTACGCTATTTTTAAAATTTTTCCTTTTCTTTTTCGTATCTTCTTTAAAACATTACTTCTCCGCATGGCGCGCTGGCATTCTGCTAGTGTACATATATACCGCCATAGCCTGCAGCTCAGTCGCCGTGTGAGGCGTGAGTTACATCTCCTCATCGCCACGCCTCCCACGTAATGAGTGCCTGCCCATATAAGGCCATTCGTCAGCGGCAATCCAATAGAAACACTTCCGCGCAAATATTCGCGGGTTTAGGACCGTGCGTATGGGAACGTAAGATGAGATGGTCAGGTGTTTGGCACAAACTCAGTGAAACTGCGAGAGAAACATTTAAGTGTCGGTCTTAGCTAACATTAAATAAAGCCGTGGACATTGTATGAGATAGCACAAGCACAGCTGAGAACCTTTGATGCATGTAGTCCAAGCTGCTCACGTGAACTGGCTGTGAACTACAGTACACAGACAAAAGCAACAGTTTCAAAGAGTGCTGAACAAAAACGATTGCACAATTGAGAAGGCAGCAAAAGAATATGAACTGAAAGTGACACATACGTTATTATTCATAAGTGTAGCTAGCTGCAGAAACAAAGCACACGGTAGAAAAAGTCAATGTCCCGGCTAAAGGAAGAACAGTGTAAAAACCTGTGCATGCAGTGTGTGACGCCTCAAATAAAGAGTAAGACGAGCTGTTTATTGACGCAGTTAGAAAGGAATCGATGAATGAAACCTGTTATCTTTACATAACGGTTGACAAACACGGAATATAGCTTGAACACAATACATCCTACAAATACGTAACCTGATTGAAAAGAAATAATGATAATCAAATCCCTTGATGACAGCAACACTCATAACACTCACAAAACAATTACTGTATATTGACAATCATGTTACATTATTTTTAAAATGTTCCTTTTCTTTTTATAACTTCCTTAACACACTTACTCGCTGTGAAGTTGGTATATATATATATATATTATATATATATATACGCTCCAAATAGACAAACTACACGCCATGCCGGACGTCCGAGGTTAGATTCCCGAGAGGGTGTGCATTGAGTATGTACTTGATGACCCCAAAATTAGGGCGAAACACACATATGCGACTTTTGCATTATTTCACAGTAAAATTATTTTAATATATACATATATATATTCACACACATACATATATATCGATATATATGTATGGATATGTATATATATATGTTTATATGTGTGTATATATGTATATATATATATATATACCTGTATATATACAGTATACAGTGGGAGCCACGCCAAACAGCCGCCTGAGCATGACAGGTCCATGACAGGACATGACAGGACCATGCACGATCCGTAACACGGAATGTGATCCCCCAATGACGGCAGTTAACGATGCCCCCCCATAAACGCCCCCATCGCTTTCTAAAAGATAGTTGCAATGCTGTATAATCCCGCCAGATGGAGCATTGAATGCTTCAGTTAACTGCAGTGTCAGGAAGCCCTATACCGTATCTTTAATATACTGTATAGGCAGTTCTTGTATTGTCAACATAGTTTCATAAATAGATGACGTGGTAAAAAACAACAACAAACCGATTAATAAAACAGATTAGTTAAATCACTCAATACACAACCCATGATGATTATGCTATTTATTATTAAATAATGAATTAATAAAACTAGTTAGTAAAATATTTTTATTCTAGACTATAAGTGAAGAAAAATAAAGCAAGTTACAGTAGGCGGTTGATACGACAGCTTCGTGGTGCAATGCTAAGAACTGCTGATTTCCGATCCGTGCTATATAAAATCATCACATTCAAATATTAACAATTCCCACACACCCTTCCTACATTCACGACATGTGTACTTGTTGCAGTGTACACATCTCTCTGTGCTATGGTTCCTATTACATTAGCACCTGACATTGTACTTTCTTCCCTATATAAATAACATTCGAGTATAGCTGCTCCAAATAAATCACATTCGAGCTATAGCGCGTCTCCAAATAAATCACATTTGAGTTATAGCGTTTTTATGTGAAAACAGCATTGTCAGATTTGGGGGGGTGGGTCGTGAACGCGACTGAGAGAATGGAACTGAATTTAAAAAAAAAAGCTAACCTTTACAATTATCATGCATTTACATATTCGTTTTCAAACAATATTGCATTATTATATAGGAGCTTCCTGTCTGCCTATCATATAGTGCCTTTCCTTCCTACCTATCTATATATCTATCCCCTTAGCTGTTTTTATATATCTATTATACAGTGCCTTCCTGTTTATTTATATATCTAGTGCCTTCTCTGCCTGTCTGTCTTTCTGCCTGATTGCATATAGCGCTAAACTCACTGCTCTGTACTATTCTGTCCCCTGCATGTCCTGGAGTATAAAAGAAACAGCACCATACAGCAACATGTGCGAACTGGCAAGTTCGGGGAACACGCGTCACTGATTACAAACCGCAAGATGAATGAAAGAGACAATATATGTAAAACATCATCGCAAGATAATGCAATATTATTTGAAAGCGAATAGCGCAGATCGGTTTGAATATGCCGATCTGACGCTGTTCGCTTTCAAATAATATTGCATGTACTGTAGCGCTGAAAGTGCTGCACTGAATAAGCTGACTCCTTCTGTAACAGCGTGTATTCAAACCCGATCTGACGCTAATATTGCATGTACTTAACTATTTTAGAATAAAACATAAATTTGATTTCAGTCAGTCTGTAAGAGCCAGTGTACATTACGGAAGCGTATTAGGGCCACGGTGAAAAAAAAAATACGGACACAGTGAAGAAAAAAATCTAAATGTCAAGATTAAAGTCGACATGTTGACTTTATTCTCGACATTTCCACTTTATTGTACCAATTATGTCGAGATTAAAGTCGACATTTTCCACTTTATTCTAATAGTTTATTTTGTCAGTAGAATGTCGCAAACTAAACTAAATCTTAAAATGAATGTTTAATTTACTAGATTTTCTCAAACCCGTCATTAATTAATGTAGCACATTAAATGCTTTATATTAAGTGTTCCCGACCCAGTTAAGTTGTGTTTACACGGATTACTGTAGAAGCGGAACACACGTGAAATGCGTGTATTCCAAATAATGATCTATTCTTTCCACTCTAAAACTCCACTTCACTCCCAGATAATCAATCAAGGCATGAGCTGGGAGAAGTTTGTGCACGTTTTTAAGTCGTTGGGGGATGGAATAGCCGACTGAACCAGTGGTGCGCTGTCAGATCCGGAAATCTCTGCATGACAGTCTCGCACATTCTCTTTTAAATTCTTGGACAATTTGGCTTTGCCGTTTGTCCCACTCCAGTTCAATGTAACCCATGGGTCTCAATCACAAAATCAGCCAACACTGTAAACAGATGACACAACAAATTATATACTCTGAAACGTTCATTTGAACATTTAAAAATACAGTATATACAAAAACATAAATATAAAACAATCAACTATTATTGTTAAAGTCAGTCTGCTGTTCAGGATCAAGTTTACGGGCTTCGTTTAACGTTGAAGCACTAACTGCCAAAGTGCCACCGTGTGTGTGTGTGTGTGTGTGTGCGCGCTCCGGCATTCGTCAGGTTTGTCTGAGCTGGCTTTAACACAAACACATTTATGCCAGCAGGACGAAAAAACATTTTAGCACCATCTAACAGTCAGTAATAAGGAGAAGTCAGTACATTCTCCGTTGAGATTTCTCACATTCCACCTCCTAAGTTTGTCTTTTAATGAAGTTCTAAGAAAACTAAGAAAAATATTTTGGGTCACTTAAGCACGAAATAGCACGGACGCAAATGATCAAGATTTTAATTGTTGTTGTCATTTTCTCAAACATGATTTTCCAACTTGGCTTATAAAGATTTAGACAGACTGAATTTAAGAATGCACCCCTAGTAACCTAAAAAACACACACACACACGAAGAGCAAAGCGAGCTGCGCATTCACACCTCAGACCGTCTTTTGTCTTGTAAATGAGGTATCCTAATTCACCTTCCAATCCCCACCAGCACACACACTCTTTGTCTGTACTGTACACTGTTGCTGTTTGTTAGGCACTTGGTTATACAGAGTACTTTAATGTATAAAACACTAACTTCCTGGTTTGTTTTATTTTAAATATAGCTTATTACCTTATTCAGCAAAATAAACAATGTTATCTTTGTGTTAATTATTAACGTATTGATGTCTTTTAATTAAGGACAAAATAGACCATGCGCTTGTGTTTAGGACTGCTGAACAGCTGTGTTCATAGGTTTAATCAACGATTTACAAGACAACAGTTAAAGCATTTGTGGATGAGAGGTGTGTGTGTGTGTGCGCTCCTGCATTTCTCCGTTGGCTTTAACACAAACACATTTGCAGACAGGTCTAAAGAACCCCTCCCCCCGCCAAAAAAACACACACAGAGCAATTAGCGCCACGTCATAGTCAGGATTCTCCACTGAGGTTTCTCACCTAAGTTTGTGTTTGCTCTTTTGATGGAGTTCTTAAAACCCAAAAAATTATTTATACTGAGAAAAAATTATTATGGGTCACATAATCACAAACACAAACTAGCACAGATACATATGATCAAGTGTTTAACTATTGTTTTCATTTGTTTCTATGACCAGTAATAATATTAATAATAATTATTATTGTTAGCCCAACTCTTTGACTATTTAAAACAAAAGCGTCTCCCATTTTTTGCCCATTTACTGTAAGTAGTTGGTTCAAGTAAATGTTTTTTTTAAATACCCAAACAATCCCCCAACAATTAAAACACACAAACGACCGACTTTAGAAATAAAATGTATTCTTCCAAAACTAGTCAATCGCTTCTTAAAACCGTTCTCACCTCTCCGCCAGTGTCTTTTGTTAATCTAAATGTGCTGATAAAAGAAAAGCTGCAAGTAGCCGCTATTCCATCCCCCGAACGACTTAGAACGTGCACAAACTTCTCCCAGCTCATGCCTTGTTGGATTATCTGGGAGTGAAGTGGAGTTTTAGAGAGGAAATAATAGATCATTATTTGGAATACACGCTTTTCACGTGTTCCGTTTCTACAGTAATCCGTGTAAACACATTTTAAAACAGAAACGTTTTTCATATTGTAGTAGTAAATGACAAAATGTAAGCATAAACTATATAATGTATGAAGCCTGAAGTCCAAATATCAAACACTTTCACAAAAGGAACAAATATAACAGAACAAGTATGCTTTTATTCAAAAAAATATAACTGCAGAAAAAACCGCCTTAACATGCGACATTGACACTTGTTTATCGCGACTGCCTCCGTAAGCAATTGAATCAGCTCCCGACTACGAGTCAGAAGACCGTGAGTTCGATCCTGCACCACTTTGTTTTGAGAAGTAAACTGCTCTTATTCTTACTATTTTAGAAAAAAACATGCATTTGATTTCAGTGTGTAACAGTGTAATTTATGATACTTGTAAAGGTTAGTTTTTTTTTATTCACTTTTCATTCTCTCAGTCGTGTTCAGGATCCTTCCCTACCCCCCATCTGAGAATGCTGTTTTCACATAAAGATGCGCTGTAGCTCTGCAGTGTACTTGTGACTGCATTCTCGTACCAATGCTTGCGAACTGAAGTGCCTGCATGCAGTTTTCGTGGCATTACATCGTCTATTTTTTGAGCATGCCCATGTCGCTCAAACACAGGAACATATGTTGGTGTACAAGAATAAAAACAAGTGCACTTTTATTCTAGACTATAAGTGAAGAAAAAATAAAGCAAGTTACAGTAGGCGGTTGATACGACAGCTTGCGTGCTGCAATGCTAAGAATTGCTGATTTCCGATCCGTGCTGTATAAAATCATCACATTCAAATATTAACAATTCCCACACACCCTTCCTACATTCACGACATGTGTACTTGTTGCAGTGTACACATCTCTCTGTGCTATGGTTCCTATTACACTGAATGAGCACCTGACATTGTACTTTCTTCCCTGTTTAAATAACATTCGAAGTATAGCGTCTCCAAATAAATCACATTCGAGTATAGCGTCTCCAAATAAATCACATTCGAGTATAGCTGCCTCCAAATAAATCACATTCGAGCTATAGCGCTCCAAATAAATCACATTTGAGTTATAGGCCTCCAAATAAATCACATTCGAGCTATAGCCAGCGTCTCCAAATAAATCACATTTGAGTTATAGCGCGTCTTTATGTGAAAACAGCATTGTCAGAGGGGGAGGGGGGGGGGTTTCGTGAACGCGACTGAGAGAATGGAACTGAATTTAAAAAAGCCAACCATTACAATTATCATGCATTTACACAGACTCTACAGACTGACTGAAATAAAATGTATGTTTTTATTCTAAAATAGTTAAGTACATGCAATATTAGCGTCAGATCGGGTTTGAATACACGCTGTTACAGAAGGAGTCAGCTTATTCAGTGCAGCACTTTCAACGCACAGTACATGCAATATGTAGGCATATTCAAACCCGATCTGACGCTATTCGCTTTCAAATAATATTGCATTAGTGCGATGATGTTTTTACATATATTATCGCTTTCATTCATCTTGCGGTTTGTAATCAGTGACCGCGTGTTTTTCCCTGATCTTGCCAGTTAGCACATGTTGCTGTATGGTGCTGTTTCTTTTGTACTCCAGGACATGCAGAGGACAGAATAGTACAGAGCAGTAAGTTCAGCGCTATATGCAATCAGACAGACAGAGAAGGCACTAGATATATAAATAAACAGGGAAGGCACTGTATAATAGATATATAAAAAACAGCTAAGGGGATATATAGATAGGTAGGTAGGAAGGAAAGGCACTATATGATAGGCAGACAGGAAGCTCCTATATAATAATATAATATAATATTATAATTATAATAATAAAATATAATGTTAAAATCACGTGATTGCAACTCAGCAGCTAAATTGCTGGCGGTGTTAACGTGTTCTTGAGAACAAAGCGCCATCTAGTGGTGGAACCAGGTAAATGAATAAATAGGGCATGAATGGGCGTGTTTACTGTGAAATCTTGACACGCCTTCTATCAGTAGAGGGAGGGGGATCGCAGCGTGCGTAGGGCAGCCAGACGCGCATTCGCAGACGCCATTCACACGGCCGCTGCTATTTGGCAGTAGGCTCCATCTGTATATGACAGCACATTGGCATCGGAAGGGGTGCCGGATTGACAGATATCCCAGGGTGCCAGTGTTGGACCCTGGGGACATAGTAGGACCCCTCTGGGACATGCTGCCCTTCGAAGTGTCGCCGGACCCACGGTCCTCGCCAGCGGTGGGGCACTGTGGTCCCCTGCCGGGCTGGTGCCTGCAGCAGGGACGCCTAGGAGGACCAGAGGAGGGCTTGTGCCTCCTCCAGACCAAGAGGGAAGCGTCCTGTCCTGGTTATGCTGGGAGGCCTCGAGTAGAGGGCTTGAAAGCCCAGCCCTGGAGGGACCCGTGGCCTACAGCCAGGCGAGGCCCAGTGCCTGATTATCCCTGGTGTGGCGGAAGTGCCGGGGAAGACAACAAGGATTGCTGGGGAATCGTGCAAGAGGCACTGGGGTTTTTTGTGCGGACTTTTGTTTGTATATATTGTAAATAAACGGTGTGTTGGGTGAAACACAGATGTCCGGCCTGTCTGTGTCCAGGCCAGCGCTCACTAAGTATATGTATATATATATATATATATATATATATATGACAGCAACCTCATAACATTGACAAACAATTACGGTGGATAATCATGTTACGCTATTTTCAAAATGTTTCTTTTCTTTTCATTACTTCTTTAACACACTGCTTCTCTCATGTAAGTGTGGGTATTTTACTAGTACTCAAATAAAATGTATGTTTTATTATACAATAGTAACAGGCCACCATCAGACCGCTAAATGCAGGAGCAACCAGGGATTAAACGCCAGTGCCTTGACAATGAAATAGCAGTTCTTACCCCTGCAATTCATAATGAAGCAGATCACTGTAGGACTGCTGCATTTCCACTGTGAAAGAAGCAAACACACACATGCATGCAAACATCTTTACAACATCTTTACGCCATATCAACTGACATGGACAGCAACATGTACATTGAACAATCTGTTTTTTCTTCCACTTTATTTTTGAATAAAAGCAATCTTGCTTTGTTATCCTTTTATGAGTTTTATTTGATATTTGGACTTTAGTCTTCACACATTACACATTTAACGCTGACATTTTGCCATTATTACTATTACATATGAAAATATTCTGTTTTAGTTATGTGTTTAACATTTCTTGCCTCCTACATTTACACAGATCGTTGTAGACATGGAACATGTGAAATGTATGCATTTCAAATAGCAGTATATTATTTTCCTGTACAATTTGAAACACTTCATTCCCAGATAAACAGACTTCAACTGTGGATTTTTATGTCTGACTTTAGTTGCCTCTCGGTGGAGAATGGGCTAGTAAACTGCTCGTCTGGCTGGCTGATTGACACATTTGCAAAACAAAGGTGCACTATCGGTGCACTATTAGCACAGTGATGAGGAGGTGTCAATAAAATTAATGTGGCCCAGTAAATACGAATATTTTTGCAGGCTTCAGAGATATGCTAATGTTAAGGTGCTGAAGGTAGATGAATAGCAAGTGATATTAAATATTGTTACATTTATTCTATTACCTTCTTGTAACAGGTAAAGTGGCTAGTGCTATATGTATTGTAATGACTTGGCTGAAGATCTGGGGAGCTGTGTGGATGAACAGATGCCGAATAGGTGTATATTGGAAGAAACTGGCAAATACATAAATAAAGCAGCTCACCAAGTTTGTATGAGGAGGAGATTAAGATGATTTGGAAAGAGTGTTGTTGGATAGTGGTGGCCTATTTTAATTCAATTTCGCAGATGTGATGCTTTTGAACTACCCATTTAGGTGAATTGATTCATGTGATTACTTTGATTCGTCAATAGAATCCAGGGCTGGTGACACCAAAACCTCTCTAGGAATCCCCAAGCGTACACAAGGTGATTGCCTCATTAACTCTGTGAGGTTTATGATTGTTGCAACTGTGCCCAAATAAATATAAAAAGTGTCTGAGTAGGGAAACAGAGAAAGATCAACAGAAACAAAATGAAAGAAATGAGTATAATGAAAGAGAGAGGAAGACACAGATTAAAATGAAGTAAATGAAAGTGAAAGAAGGAAGGTTAGAAGAGAGGAGGCAGGCAATCAGGTATGGCCTCAAAAGCAGCATGTTGCTGATTATTGAGGGGCTAGAGGTTGCTCCCTATTGAGCATCCTACAGGGCTCAAGCTGGGTCCCTGGGACAAAGAAGGAATGCAGCAAGGAAACACAAGCTGATTTTAAAGGTTAACTGCACGCATCAGTGGACATTTTGTTTCCCTGAAGAGTCCCAAAAATTATGCTGATATTTTAACTTCTCCATGAACACTTTATGGAAAATTTTTCCCAATGTATACTGCATATTGGGGTTTGAAACCTGACTGTTTCTTGTTTGGATATTAAAGCACTAGGACCTTTTGCACTTTACTCTTGATTATTGTAACTTGGCTCAACCCGGTCCATGTTATTAATGGGTCCTGGTTGTAAGGATGGTTGAGGGCAGTTGCAGCTAAAGCAGACTGTCACAGGATCTAAGAGAGTGCTTTCACTGCATGAGCGGGGATAAAGGAAGAGAGGTGTGTGGAGCTTGACTGTGAGCTTCACTGCACAAGCAGAGAAGGAGTGGGCATCATAGGGTTGATTACTGGGGGGGAGGAGACAGACTATAAGATAGAGGTGGCAGGACTTGTCTCCCGGTGTCAGGAAAACAACCTCTCCCTGAATACAGATAAAACCAAGGAGATGATTATCGACCCAAGGAAGCACACTTCATTTACATCGGTGAGACTGAGGTTGGAGAGTTAGCACATCTTCAAATTCCTTTGGAACCCACATGAGCTTGTGATCTGATCTTGGTCTTACAATGCACAACAACTCATTAACCAAGCATAATAAAAAGACTGTCCTTCCTGAGGAAGAACCAAAATTCTCACCAATTTCTACCGGGTACAATAGAGTTTTATCACCTGCTCTATTTTTATATGGCACAACAGTATCTGCCTCTTTGCAGGAAAAGAAGGCTCTTCAGTGTGTAATTAGGCTGCACAGCACACCTCTGGAGCAACCTTCCTCTCCAACAGGACATCTACACTAATTACACTAATCTACACTCTTTTTGTCTTTTGTATATAAAGGTGAGCAAGCAAAGTAAGAATTTCATTACATGGTTTTAACATGTCTTTACTGTGTATATGACAATAAACTTCTTGTATTTTGTATGTGTTAATGGTGGGATACTGAAGATGGTCTAAAAATCAGACAATCAACCCAGTTTGTTGCAAGAACCAGAAGGGGTGACCCTCATGACCCTAAGAATGGGACAGCTGCCAGGAGACAGTTAGGGGGTTGTTGATCAGTGATCTCAGCTTATAGTGCCACTGGGAACTCTATGGCCAAAATCATTAGAGTGTGGATTTAGCTTTAGGGGAAGTGTCATATTCATCTTTCTGCTAAGTGAATAAAGATTTATGCCTTGGTGATTTTGAACATCCAGCTTGTGTATTTGCATGATTCTTCCATGCCTTCTTGTAGTATATTACGATATTGTGTGTATATATTTTGAGTATAAAGTATGGCTTAGAAGGTGAAGAATAATTTATGTATATTTACTGTATATACTGTACAAGGGACGTTCTAAAGTTTCTGCACTTGTATATTTTCAGATTGGAAATGGTGAAGGCGGAAAAGTAGTAATTAGGCATTAAAAAGTTGGTGCTAAGTACTGGGAAAACTGCATTACAAAGGAAGGCTTACTTATGTAGAAAAGTGATGTCATTTGTTTTTTGAAATTCTTGATAAATACATTTAAAAAGTGCACATTTTTGAATGTCCCTCATATGTATTTCACAATTACTTTTTAACACTAGAATCCCTGAATCCTATGAAAAACTCCATAATCCCAGGCAACCTTAAATTCTTTCTCACAACTCTCCATCAGTGTCTTTTGTTTAAAATAGGCCAATCAGCACAAGCAGCCTGCTATCCCATTCCCCCATTCCGACTGACTCAAGTCCTGGAGAAGATTCTCAGAGCTCAAGTCTTGTTTATCTGGGTTTGAGGTGCCTGAAACTGTAGCAGGTAAATAATATATCATCATTTGGAATACATACATTTCATTTGTGTTCCATGTCTATAACGATCTATTTAAATGTAAAATGACAGGAAATGTAAGGCAGGAAGTGTTGAACATGTAACTAAAAAAGAAACATTTTTCTTATTTTAGTAATAATTGACAAAATGACAGACATGAAGTATATATGTGTGAAAACTGAAGTCCAAGCATCAAATGAACATTTTACAAGTATAACAAAACAAGTGTGCTTTTATTCAAGAATATATAACCATAGAAAAGGTTTAGGTACAACATTGGGTGGTGCAGCGGTAAGAACTGCAGACCATAATCAATAGGTTCCTGGTTAGACTCTGAACGCGTCCCATTTTGAGTTGTGAGCTGCTCTTATTGTTACCATTATAGAATTAAAACATACATTTGATTTGAATCTGTAACAACCGTGTAAATTTATTCTACTTGTAAAATTATTTTTGACTTTTTTTATTATTCTGTTTTATTCTTTTCAGTTGGCACGTTCTCCCAATCTGACACTGCAAGTTTCAAATAAAGACGGCTATATAGAGAGATGAACTCAGATGGATAGGGTTCTACATAGGAGAAAGAGAACCAAAGCCCTTCCCATAAGAAACTTCCACTCACAAATAAGAACAACAGCTAAAACCAGGCATAACAGTGAAAGATGGCATTTGTTTGGATACAGCAACAGGTCAGGCGCCATCCTGCCAGTCAATGTGCCACATGCATGTCCTTCAAATAAAAAGCAGGGCTTACAGAGCTCGCCAAGGTATCATGCAAAAATGCGGTGTTTGATTATGTTTTGTGATGGTCTTTATATGAAAACATGTATATATTACTTCATATAAAAGCTTCTCTATAATGTTATTTACCTGTTTACCTTGACTTATTTACTTATGTTCCTGCAGTAAAGTAGACTGCAAAGATTCCTGTGTTTGATCGACACAGGCATGCTAACAAAGTATATGTGTAATGTCACGCTTTATTTAGTAAAAGATCCCAGTCGTCCCACGGAAGAAAGACTTCTCCTAGACTAGAGCTTCCACCTGCAGCTTAATTCACTTCATTACACATGTACTGTACTGTTCTTATGTGTGAGTGGACATTTTCTATGCGGGAGGGCTTGCTGTTTTCTTTCTGATCTGGGACCCTCATCCTCATCTGAGTTTGCCTCTGTTAGAGCATGTTTTTATTTGAAAAATAGCAGTGTCAGATCATGGGGAGCAAGGTGTGACTGAGAGAATAAAACAGAATAAAACTGTATTTATTGGATATTTTAACTCCCATAACCACAAGGGTGCATGAGCCCCAAATCTCAGACAGAATATCACCCAACACAACTCTGGGTGTAAAATAATAGATTTTATTTTCACCAACTTTTACAGTGGACAAGACAGAAAATAGTGGAACCTTGGTTCACGTACCATAATTCCAAAACTCTAGTCATAAACCGATTTGGCCGTGAACCAAAGCAATTTCACCATAAGATTGTACATAAATACAATTAATCCGTTCCAGACCGTATGAACTGTAGTAAATATATATATATTTTTAGTTTTAACACAAATATAGTTAATTATACCATAGAATGTAGAGTAATAGTAAACTAAATGTAAAACATTGAATAACAATGAGAAACCTTGAATAACAAAGAAAACTAATACTGCAATAGTTTACGCTATAATGCTAGGAACCGCTAGCTAAAAACGCTTTTTAATGAGTTCTAAGCACAGGAAAATGAACATTTGAAGAATCTGTAATTTAATAAACGATCAAGAAAAGTACATTGCAACAATGCACGCTTATGAACCGATCACTGTAAACAGAACTGAAAACAAAAACAAGCCTTTTCTACCTTATGCTCCAGCCCTCCTGTCTCGCCTCTCTTTCATGTATGCGTGTCTTTCGCGAGCCTGGAAAGCCTGTTGCCTCTCTCTAGTGTGTGCCTGTGTGTATGTGTGTGGTGCCTCTCTCACAAGCCTGTTGTGTGTGCTCTTGCGCACCTGTATGTGTGCGCCTCTCTGCGCCTGTGTGTGTGTAAGGCCTCTCCACGCACCTGTGTGTGGAGTGTAGCAGCCTGTGTGTGTGTGTGTCGCACCTCTCTCTCTCTTGCTGCTGCACAGAAAATGCACAGGAGAGACTGAACATTCAATCGAAAGGGAAACTGGCTTGTTCATATACCGAGTGTGTGAGTTGTGAACCGAGGCAAAAGTTTGGCCAACTTCTTGGTCGAAACCGATTTGTACGTGTACCGGACGCTCGTGAACCGAGGTTCCACTGTATGCCAATATCACTTGAATACATGTCTTCTCCTTCCACACCTCTTGGTGAATTTCACTTGAGGATCCTTTTCAAGTAAGACCTGGGAATGTTCCGTGTCACTTCACTGTATTTTGAGCACTTTTAAATCTGTGGAAGGCAGTGCTGTCTTTCCCAGAGCCTTGTAGCCCTTAAGGACCCCGACAGTGCTTCACTTCTACACTCCAATTACCATTCAGCCCTGTGAGTGTCATGCCTACAGGACCACTGCCACCTACTGTGTGGTGATATAAACTGCTCCCGTATCCACCTTCACCTAATCCATTCTTATACTTTGATCCCAACCAGGTCAAAGATTACAGGGCATTTAGAGTGGTTAGTTACTTCACCCTGTAGTCCTTCCATTTGGCCTCCTGGCCAGGCAAGATCTCTGTCTCTGTCCTCATCAGATTCTTCCATGACACTTACATTCCACAGAGACTGTTTTTATTAATTATTTATTTAGTTATTATAGAAGATTGATTTTGCACTGCACTTTTGCACTGCACTTTGATAAAGCACTTTACATATTTTGTACCTACATCTGGTATGTCATGTGTACACTTTGCTCAATGTATTCTAGGTACATGACTATCGTGTCCCAGGTTCAAGGGAGTATGCTAGCTGTATCCATCCTGGATATCACAGGGGGTGATTTAGCATTACCACTTCACCTAACCTGCATGTATTTGGAATGTGCGAGAAAAGGAGGCCAAAACCTGGGGACCATGTGGAAAATAATAAAAGTTGATCAGATTGATCAATCTGGTGTAGTAACAAAAGCCACACAGGCCTGTCTTAAGTGCATGACAAGTGCAACTTCCTGTTTTCTTAACAGACAAAACCACAAGTGACCAACTGATGAACTTTAAAATGTTGATCCAAGCAAATTGTTGTAAAGATGTAATGTCTTGAAATTCTTAGGCTAACTAAAGTCATAAGACAAAGCTTGCCCTATAAAAGATTTGGGACTCAGGCAGACGAAGGGCAGGTGTCCTAGGACTGTGCTTCTCTGTCATTTTACCTTTGCCTGGTGTGTATTAATAAAGATTTTTACTAACTTTAATTATATCTCTCTGTCTTCAGTCACAAGAAACGACACTAAAGAAAAAGTGTCCACACCCATTTCTAACTTCAAATAGGAAGCACCAGGTACAGCCCTAAGCTCCTTACTAAGAGGCAGCAGTGCTACCTACCTCTGTGTCACTGTGTATCTTACATGTTGATTAATAACATATTTACATCAACTTTGGTCTTAAAAGATGAGGGAAAAAGTACCTTTAATTGTGAAATTTATTATAGTAACATACCTGTTTGGTGGGGTTTGAACAGTCCTTAAATTCTGCCTAATATCAATGATCTCCAAATTTTACATTCACTGAGTTTCTGTGTTTCCATGGTTTGACATTAAAACATTACTCAGGAACATGGCCAAAGTTATTTAGTTATTAAGTCATGAATATTCAAAAGGACATTTTAAGCCATACAATACATGGTTGCTGAGAGGTGATGTGTATTAGTAAAAGTGTGTTCAAGCATGAATAAGTTTTAAGCTAATGTCAGATTTTTAAAGGAAGCTGACAATGGAATGTAATGTACATACAGTTTATAAATATTTTTATTGTGCTTATGCTATTTTTGGCTTTTGAGAATAAAAATGTAGCAACTGGACTTCAATTGCCTCCTATCTATTTTTGATTGTAATCTTTCTGTGCTGTCAAATAACAGTGCCCTTTATCCTTGGCAATGTGCATAATGTGGAAGTAATACGAATTGATTGATGACGTTCTAAATAATAGACTCAATAGATAGGTAAGGAATGTTATATTTCACTGACATAAAATTCATTGTGTAATATTCTGCTCTAATCATGTATGCATTATATTGTTGTGGTTTGTACTGATTTCTTTTGTGGCCAACTTACTGTTTTGGTGGAGTTCTCACTTTCTTTTTATTTCTGCAGTGGCTTTCTCTGGACACTCTGGTTTTGCACCCATTTTCGAAATAAATGAATACTGGATTAATTGTTCATTCTAGTGTTAAATCAGTTGTACTGCACATCAGACGGAAAAGAAAATACAATGAAAATTTAATGGCAAGAATAAAACCTATAGGGTGAAATGATTGAAGCATTAATCAAATTGAAGTGCCTGCCCTTAATGCTAATAATGTCTATGTAAAATCTATTATAGTACTGTAAACTGTGTTTTGTGAGTAAGTATATCACTGGTCATGCACATGAAATATGAACACAACAAATTAGTTAATTAAAAAAAAATCATTGCTTAATCATCAGTGGATGAGGCAATGATGAAAGAGCACATAACACGTGTAAGGAAATATAAAGAGCTAGAAAATGCTTGGTGAATAAAGAATACATTTAATTAAGTGCTGAAGTATGGGTGAGTAAAGAATGAAAAAAATAAAGTGCTTTCAACAGCTTGCTTTTAATGATAAATCTTTTGTTTGTCCATTTCTTTTCTTACTTATACCAGGAGTGCAGAATTATTAGGCAAGTTGTATTTTGAGGATTAATTTTAATATGGAACAAACACAGTGCTATCAGTCAATCCAAAATGTTAATAAACCTGAAACCTGAATGTCTACAACGGAAATGTGAGTGTGAACATCATCAGGGAATACATATGTCAAGACAATTATTAGGCAACTATTAGTGTGCAGATTTATTATGCAACTAAAGGAAAAATGAACTTTTCCCATCTCACTTGTTTATTTTCATCTGTTATAGTGAGAATAATAAACAAACACCTCAAAATTTACAAATAAACATCTCTGACTTTTCAAAAAATCAATCAATCAATCAGCCAATAATAGCCACCTTCTTTCCAATAACAGTCATAAGCCTTTCATTCATGGAGTCTGTCAGTTTCTTGATCTGTTGACGATCAGCTTTTGTGGAGCAGTGACTACAGCCTCCCAGACACTCTTCAGAGAGGTGTATTGTTTTTCTCCCCGTAAATCTAGCGTTCAGAAGTGCCACAAGTTCTCGTAGGTTTAGGTCCAGATGAGGAAGGGGCCATGTCATTATTCCTTCATCTTTAAGGCCTTTACTGGCTGGCCACGAGTGAGAACTTGATGCAAGTGATGGAGCATTGGCCTGCATAAAATCATGGTCTTTTTCCTGTATCACTGTTTGAAGAAAGTGTCTTGAAAAACTGGCAGTAGGTTTGGGAGTTGATTTTGAGTTCATCTTCAGCAAAGGTCCAACTAGCTCATCTTTAAAATACCAGCTCATACCAGTACCCACCTCCACGTTGGAGTGGAGCTCTGTGCCATTACTGATCCACAGGTCCATCCATCTGGTCCATCAAGAGTCACTCTCATCTCATCGGTCCATAAAACCTTTGAAAAAAAATCTGTCTTCAGATATTTCTTGGCCCAGTTTTGACGTTTCAACTTATGTTTCTTGTTCAGTGGTGGTTGGGTTTCAGCCCTCCTTACCTTGGCCATGTCTTTGAGCACTGAACACCTTGTACTTCTGGGCACTCCAGGTAGGTTGCAGCTCTGGAATATGAAAGTACTGGAGGATAATGGGTTCCTGGTAGTTCACGTTTGATTCTTCTCAAATCTTGGCAGCTAATTTCGCTTTGTTCTCAACACGTTCTTTCGACCCTGTTGACTTTGCAACAAAATGTTTGATGGTTCTGTGATCACACACCAATATCTTAGCAATTCCAAAAGTGCTGCATCCTCTGAAAGACTTTTACAATTTTGACTTTTCAGTCAGTTAAATCTCTTTGCCCATTTGCCTTGAGAAAACAGCTGCCTAATAATTCTGCACACCTTGATATAGGGTGTTGATCTCAGGCCACCTCCTCATTACACAAATACACATCACTTGCTAAACCAATAAGCATTCAAGAAAAAGCGGTTAATATCGCATTAAAAAAGATGATATGGTCAAAATACTCACTTGCCCAATAATTTGCACACAGTGTATGTTTTTTTTTTTTGATTTTTAGGGGTTTTGATTTTTTGGTTAAATGGGGGAAAAAAAAAAAAAATTTTTTTTTTGAACAAAAATTTTTTTGACTTTTTTTTCCAAAAAAAAAAAAA